>NW_024080681.1:2193696-2275103 GCF_003009895.1 Hyaena hyaena
TTCTGTTATATATAATTTATATATATTATAAACAATTTAGTTCTACTAAAATACTTCAAGATATAAATCAGTTGTTAAGCCTGATACTATTCAAATTTGAGAAATAACAAATATAATCTGATCATAATAGAAATTAGGATTTACTTCCATTCAAAACACACTAAGAAATATATTTTGAATCTGTTTCTACACAGCTACTACAAAGTATTTCTGGAAGAGAGAATTTAAACTTCCAAACATGTGAACCAGTAAATATGCATGGCATTTAAATGGGTTATCTTACTGAATTCAGAAACAAAACAAAAAATATCCCTGTTTTAAATAACTGTAACATCATTTTCTTAAATATAATGATAAGGGAAACCAAAGAAGAATATACATGTCTGATTTATATATATCCAGCAGTCCCTATTATATAGTAATCTAGTAAAATATAAATACTTTCCAGATATTAGACGCATTGACCCTCGTCACCAATAAATTGCCACTGATGCTGGGCACTTGAACATTAAGATTAAGGTAAGCAGGGGTGCCTGGGTGGTTCAGTTGATTAAGTATCCGACTTTGGCTCAGGTCATGATCTCATGGTTTGTGAGTTCAAGCTCCGCGTAGGGCTCTGTGCTGACAGCTTAGAGCTGGGAACCTGCTTTGGATTCTGTGTCTCCATCTCTCTCTGCCCTTGCCCCCTCACACTCCATCTCTCTCTCTCAAAAATAATTAAACATTAAAAAAAATTTTTTTTAAGGTTAAAGTAAGCAAACAAGTACTGCCTAATGAGTATTTCATCTATTTGATAAAATACATAAAGCTAATATAGTTTTAGACATAAACAAACATATATAGGTGTACACACACATACACATATTTGTGACACCATATATGTAGCTGATATTAGGGTAGATTTCGTTCTACCATTCCTCCACAATCAGAAGTCAAACACATATTGGGGCACCTGGGTGACTCAGTCGGTTAAGTGTCCAACTTCGACTCACTTCATGATCTTGCAGTTTGTGAGTTCAAGCCTCATCAGGCTTTGTGCTGACAGCTCAGAGCCTGGAGCCTGCTTTGGACTCTGTGTCTTCCCCCTCTCTCTCTGCCCCCACCCTGCTCATGTTGGGTCTCTCTCAAAAATAAAACACGTATTTTTAAAAAAATTTTTAAAGAAGTCAAACAAATACTAGTATAATAGCACACCATCTATAGGCTAACATCAGCAGCAGTTGAAAGGAAGCCAGCAGAAACTTAAGAACATGTCCACCACCTAGCAGGCCATCATTCCCCAGGGTGAAAGGACGGCCTATATGGGGTGCCTGGGTGGCTCAGTCGGTTGAACATCTGGCTTCGGCTTAAGTCATGATCTCACAGTTTGTGGGTTCGAGCCCCATGTCGGGGTCTGCATTGACAGCTAGCTGAGAGCCTGGAGCCTGTTTTCAGATTCTGTGTCTCCCTCTCTTCCTGACCTTCCCCTGGTCACACTGTCTCTCTCGCTCAAAAATAAATAAAATATTAAAAGAAAATTTAGGGGCGCCTGGGTGGCTTAGTCGGTTAGGCGTCCGACTTTCGCTTGGGTCATGATCTCGCGGTTCGTGGGCTCGAGCCCCGCATCGGGCTCTGTGCTGACTGCCAGCTCAGAGCCTGGATCCTGTTTCAGTCTGTGACTCCCTCTCTCTCTGACCCTCCTCTGCTCACGCTCGCTCTCTCTCTCTCTCTCTCTCTCCTAGAAATAAATAAAAAATATTTAAAAAAAAAAAAAAAAGAAAATTTAAAAACAAAAAGAAAGGACAGCCTCTGGTAGATCACTCTGTCTCATCACACCTTCAATAAGTTGCAGTTGCTGGAATCAAAAGAATATCTATGTTTCAGAAAATCATGATTCTCCTCTGATCCATCACCTAGCAAAGGTCAAGAGACTCCAGCAGTATTGTCCAGCTCCATCAGGAGGGCTCCAGCAAGAATCAAGGGGGAATCCAAGAACTCTTCCTGTTTTACAGAAAACATTCCCCTGCCCCTCACATCTCTGAACACTCATAACTATCTACCACTTTCTGCCTTAGGACCCAAGGACCATTCTCATTGTGACCCAGTTTTTATAATCATGAGACTATACCATCAACTACTCTAACTCATTATAGGTATTTCCTGCTCCCCAGGTCACCACTTCCTTTATTTCCTTATTTTTACCTCTTAACTCATTGTCACTCTCTAACATCATCCCAACATAATTCTTAATGACTTCAACATTACTGTTGATGGTCCTTCTAGTACACTTACCTTTTCTCCAATGATCTACCTGAAGTTCTCACTTATACAGTAATTCTTCTGAACCTAATAACTAAACCTAATAACTGAAATCCATCTTGAACGTAATAACCGAAACCCATTTATAATTTCAACTTGCACATCCTACTTTCTTTCCACCAGCTGTCCTTTCAGAACATTCCCTCCAATAATTCTGCAACACTACTAAGACCTCTCAATCTACCAATGTTAACACCTTATTCACTATCAATGAATATTCTCTTTCTTCTGTTTATTCAGCTTAAATCCAATAGTCAATTATTATCCTAATTACTTCACTGCACTGGCTTAAAACTTTCTTTCCCTCCCCAATCCCAACTCTCAACCAAATCCTGTTTAAAATGAACTTTCTGTCGGGATAGAAGGTACTTACTTAAACATCATAAAAGCCATCTATGAGAAGCCCTCAGCTAACATCATCTTCAATGGGGAAAAACTGAGAGCTTTCCCCCTGAGATCAGGAACACAACATGGATGTCCACTATCACCACTGTTGTATAACCTAGTGCTGGAAGTCCTAGCATCAGCCATCAGACAACAAAAGGAAATAAAAGGCATCAGAATTGGCAAAGAAGAAGTCAAACTTTCACTTTTCACAGACGACATGATACTCTACATAGAAAACCCATCAGACTCCACCAGAAGCCTAGTAGAACTGATCCATGAATTCAGCAAAGTTGCAGGGTACAAAATCAACATACAGAAATCAGTTGCATTTTTATATACCAGTAACAAAGAAACAGAAAGAGAAATCAAGAAACTGATCCCATTCACAACTGCACGAAACACCATAAAATACCTAGGAATAAACCTAACCAAAGATATAGGAGACCTGTATGATGAAAACTATAGAAAACTTATGAAGGAAATAGAAGAAGACACAAAGAAATGGAAAAACATCCCATGCTCATGGATTGGAAGAATAAATTAGTTAAAATTTCATTACTACCCAAAGCAATCTACACATGCAATGCAATCCCAATCAAAACTGCACGAGCATTCTTCTCAAATTTGTATGGAACCACAAAAGACCCCGAATAGCCAAAGTAATATTGAAGAAAACCAAAATGGGAGGCATCACCATCCCAGACTGTAGCCTCTACCACAAAGCTGTCATCATCGCGGCACCTGGGTGGCTTAGTGGGTTAAGCGTCCGACTTTCGCTTAGGTCATGATCTCACGGGTCGTGGGTTCGAGCCCCGCGTCGGGCTCTGTGCTGACTGCCAGCTCAGAGCCTGGAGCCTGTTTCAGTCTGTGACTCCCTCTCTCTCTCTGACCCTCCCCTGCTCACACTGTCTCTCTCTCTCTCCTAGAATTAAATTTAAAAAAAATTTTAAAAAATAAAAAAAATTTAAAAAAAAAGCTGTCATCATCAAGACAGTATGGTACTGGCACAAAAACAGACACATAGAGCAATGGAATAGAATTGAGAACTCAGATTTGGACCCAAAAGTGTACAGCCAACTAATCTTCGACATAGCAGGAAAGAGTATCCAATGCAAAAAAGACAGCCTCTTTAACAGATGGTGCTGGGAGAACTGGACAACAACATGCAGAAGAATGAAACTAGATCATTTTCTCACACCATACACAAAAAATAAAACTCAAAATGGATAAAGGACCTAAACGTGAGACAGGAAACCATCAAAACCCTAGAGGAGAAAGCAGGAAACAACCCCCATGACCTCGACCACAGCAATTTCTTACTTGACACATCCCCAAAGACAAGGGAATCAAGAGCAAAAATGAACTATTGGGACCTCATCAAGATAAAAAGCTTCTGCACGGCAAAGGAAACAATCCATAAAACTAACAGGCAACTGACAGAATGGGAAAAGATAGTTGCAAATGACATATCAGATAAAGGGCTAGTATCCAAAGTCTATAAGGAACTCACCAAACTCTAAACCCAAAAAACAAACAATCCAGTGAAGAAATGGGCAAAAGATATGAACAGACACTTCTCCAAAGAGGACATCCAGATGGCCAACAGACACATGAAACGATGCTCAGCGTCCCTCATCAGGGAAATACAAATCAAAACCACACTGAGATACCACCTCATGCCAGTCAAAGTGGTGAAAATGAACAAATCAGGAGACTCTAGATGCTGGCGAGGATGTGGAGAAATGGGCACCCTCCTACACTATTGGTGGGAATGGAAACTGGTGCAGCCCCTCTGGAAAACAGTGTGGAGGTTCCTCAAAAAATGAACAATAGGAACTCCCCTATGACCCAGCAATAGTACTGCTAGGAATTTACCCAGGGATAGAGAGTGCTGATGCATAAGGCCACATGTACCCCAATGTTCATAGCAGCACTCTCAACAATAGCCAAGACACGGAAAGAGCCTAAGTGTCCATCAACGGACGAATGGATCAAGAAGATGTGGTTTATCTATACCATGGAATACTACATGGCAATGAGAAACAATGAAATCTGGCCATGGGTAGCAACATGGATGGAACTTGAGGGTGTTATGCTGAGTGAAATAAGTCAGGCAGAGAAGGACAGATACCATATGTTTGCACATATAGGTGGATTAGGAGGAACTTAACAGAGGACCGCGGGGGAGAAGAAGGGGAAAAATAGTGGAGGAGAGGGAGGGAGGCAAACCATGAGAGACTCTTGAATGCTGAGAACAAACTGAGGGCTGATGGGGGTGGGGGGGAGAGAAGGGGGGGTGATGGGCATGGAGGAGGGCACTTGTGGGAATGAGCACTGGGTGTTATATGGAAACCAACTTGACAATGAACTATTTAAAAAAAAAAGAATAAAGTAAAAAGTAAGCTAAAAAAAAAGAAAGCAATATTGTTTTCAGGAGTAGAATTCTGTGATTCATGACTTACCCTAGGTAAATGTTTTTATATGTTGTTGGGTTGCACGTTTTAAATAATTTACCTGGCTAAGTTCACATATAATTTATGTGACTATATTCATAATGGTCTGGAGTTTATTCATGATGGTTTTATCTGGCTCTCTTTTCTTGGTAATAACTGGTCTCATGAAATTAATTGGTTAAAAAAATAAATAATAAAATGAACTTTCTACCTACACCCCTGCAACTGAATGGGCCTAGAAAAAGTGGGTAACTATAAAGATTCTCACTCAAAAATCATAATCTGTAACCCTTAGCAGCTCCTCTATGCTACCTGGCATTGATACTATATTTTCAGAGTCTATTGTCAATCCTATTTACCCAGTTAACTGTAGGTACTCATTTCTTTGTCACATGAGTAGCAGCAATAAAACTGACCATTCCAGCTGAAACTATACAACGTATGATCTTCTAATCACGGGGAAAATTACAATTGTTCCCAACTTTTAAAATAGTTAAACTCTCAATACTAAAACTATTATTTATAAATGTACTGGAGAATGAAAATAATAAAACTATTATTTAGTATACTATACTTTAAAACATTAGAAATATGAAGAATTACAATCTCTAAAAGAAAAATGTAGTGTTTTATTTCTTTATAAATTGTATTTCATTGTATTATCAACTAGAGATACACCCTTTTGAAAGTTTGATATTTAGAGTAAAAAAGGTATTTCCAAAGCAACTAAACAGTATTTACATATGTTTCAAATTCTGTCAGCACAAAACTGTCCCAATAGGAAAAAAAAGGAATGAAGGATAAAATTTTCCCTACAGACTTTCAAAACTTCTAAAAGACCCTATTTTCCCTGGTCACCACATTAACTATGAAAATGGACAATGACATTTTCCCTCTAAAATTACTGACAATATAATCCCC
Organism: Hyaena hyaena; assembly: GCF_003009895.1. Lineage (NCBI taxonomy): Eukaryota > Metazoa > Chordata > Mammalia > Carnivora > Hyaenidae > Hyaena > Hyaena hyaena. The sequence goes on from NW_024080681.1 coordinate 2,199,756, forward strand.
ATTTCTAGAAAAAGCCTTTGTTCAACTAATGAATAAGCCCTCATTGTGGTGCTAAATCATAGGATGCACTGTAGTTCCCCTGAAAAGGCCAAACAGCATATTCTTTCACAAAGAATGAATCATTGGTGTAGAATATTCAGCCTATTTAAAACAAAGATCAGCTTTAAATCTATTGCCTTTCTTCCAGTTCTTTTGTATGCCAACCTCTTGCTTTTGTTTTGCTGTAGGAGGGACAAATATAAATAATACATATATTGTGAATCCACCTCAAGCAGGAAACCGTTCTGGTTAACTCTCAATCATCCACTCCAGGAAGAGGAAAACATTTACTGTTCAGATTCTCTGTCCAATAGAACTAGTACATAAAACGCCCACTGCTTATTACTACGTCCCAACTAGAGTAGACCTCGAATCCTCACTGTTCCCAGTAAGGCTTCCCCTACCTCAGTGTGACTGGCAGGTTAGAATTTTGACTGCGGGGATATCTTAGTAGATTAGGCATCAGACTCTTGGTTTCAGCTCAGGTCATAATCACAGTGAGATCAAGCCCCGCTTCGGGCTCCTTGCTGATAGCACGGAGTCTGCTTGGGATTCTCTCTCTTCCTCCCTGTCTGTCCCTCCCCTGTTCATGTGCTGGCGTGTGAGGGTGTACTCTCTCACTCGCTCGCTCAAATAAATAAACTTTAAAATTTTTTTTGATTGCAAAACCAAGGCCTTATTTTTTTCTACCCTAGAAGTCAAAAACTTTGGTGTAATGTCTCCATTAACATGCTATAAATTACCAAGTCCAATGAAATAGTCTAATTTTAATTATACTAATGGAATTTAAAACAGACTCCATAGACAAACAATGAACAAAAAGCTGTTTTGTTAATTTCTGAAGGGTAGGTGGGTAGGGTCCTTGCCCACAAAAATGCCAATGATTCCCAAAGTTGCCAAAAACCAACAAGGATTCACTGAGGGAGAGTTAAAAGGGAAAGTAGGCAATTTTTTTCTTTCAGAACAGAGGATGAGTTTGGAGGAATAAACAAATAGCTGGAACGGACCCCAAGTGTCCTTTCTTCTTCTAACTCCAGTGGATACAAGTCCCTTTCTCCCAAATACCCCATCCCCATTCCCCACATCCAGTCTCTATTTGGGGAGGGTGGGGACAGCATGGTAAGAAGGGCATAGTATGAATGTTCCTGGGAAAGAAAGGAAGCTGAAGATGGTCCCCTTTTCCACATATACTCACAATACTCATCTCCCAGGAAACAGAGATGGGATGCTGAGGCAAGCATGTCCTTTCCCATCCCTGGTTTTTCAGAAGAAAGGGTTAATGTTGGGGGCCAAGCAGATCATGGGCATCAGGTCAGGAGGAGACCTGATCAATTATATTATTCAGGCATTATTACTGTATTATTCTGATCAATTATAAAGAGAATCACTAGACTCCAAAGGTGCATTAGGGAAGACCCTCTGTGTCCACAGTATTTGAAAATATCTTGTACAAATTAGACACTCAAATAATGTTAACAAATAAATTAATCACATGTCAACCACACTCAAATTTTTAAAATAATTAATCATTAAGCCCATAAGACTTAACAATTGAAACATGTATTGAAAACTTGTCACATACCGATTTAACATAACCATAATTTCCATTTATTCAGTCTGGGATACAGAAAATGGGTGAGTCCAGGCCAAAGAAGATGCCAGTTTCATTTATTTTCTGACGTCCTTGACCTATGGCAGCTAAAACCAATTATTATCAGCCAAAGCAATAGCTATCCTTATCCTGTCTTCAGAGATTCTTTTCTCTATGTTCAGGGTTCAAATCAAATGCCATCTGCCCTAAGAAGTATTCCTAAGTATCCCTAAGGTTCCCTCAGTGTGTACTCAGTGCTCTGATGACATTTTGGTTAAGTATTTATCACATTCTTACTCTATTACTGACTGGGAAATTCCCCTGAAGGATTTTCTTTTAAAGTCTTAATCCTTCCTATACATTCACATATCAACAAACAATTGTTGAATTTAATTTTTCAGTCAGCAGCTAGTTTCCATTCCTCTTCAAAGGACCTATAAACTGCTGACTCTAATAACCTCTTTTTGACTTTCATTCCACCTGAAATAACTAGGAACTGCCTGCCACTTAAAATTGTTTCTACATGAAGGTATGCTCTAAATCACAAACTAATTTACAGATTCACTACAAAATACAACCTGTTTAAAATTAGGGCATGTATGTACATAAATTTCCTAACTGTAGGTCAATGTTATTTTTAATTGCATTAATTTCTTTACAAAACAAGTAATGAGAAAAAAATAACTATAAGTTACCAAACATCAGCAATACAAGAATAAGTAGACACAGGGTACACATCCTCAGAGAACTTACAGTCTAGTTGGGTGTTAGACATATAAACAAGAATCCATTTAAATTCACCAAGTGTTATGTGTTGCCGCAATTATCCACAGTTAATAAATGGTTAAATATTGGTTGAATTTAATTTACTCATCCAATCAACAGGTGTTTTCCTTCCATGCCTCTTCTCAAAGGTCTAACATATGGACAAGTGACCTGTAAAATGCTGGATTCAAAACATAGTAAGGACTCACCAAAACATAAATGGCAGTAAAGAGAGGACACCCAGAACTGAAGGGCCAGAAAAGAATTCTAAGAGATTATTTCTGAAAGGCCTTTTGAAGGATGAGTATTGGTTTGGGGGGAAAAGAATCTATAAACTGAGTGTTCCTTCTACTCTCTTGTTTCTACAAGGTTCATCTTAAATTTCCAAAATGTCTCCTTTCTAGAGCTGAGGTAATAGACCAAGCCATTAAAAGTCCTTATATTTATTTCATCCTCTTGTCTTTTTTCAAAATTTATCATATGTAAAATGACGTTTAATCAATCAATAGTTAATGAGTTAATATCAAAAGCTTTAGAGTTTTTATTTTTAATAACCCGAAGTTAGAAACAACCCAAATGTCCGTTGACAGGTGAATGCATAAATGTTATCCACACAATGAAATACTATTCATCAATAAAAAGTAATGCACTTTTAATATACACAAAAACATGGATGAATCTCAAAAAAACTGTGCTAAATTAAAGAAGCCAGATTTTTTTTTTTAAGTATATAATATAGGGGCACCTGGGTGGCCCAGTCAGGTAAACATCTGACTCTTGAGTTTGGCTCAGGTCATGACTTCACGGTTCATGAGTTCGAGCCCCATGTCCAGATCTGCGTGGACAACCTGCTTTGGATCCTCTCTCTCCCCCTCTCTCTGCCCCTCCCCCACTCAAGAACATGTGCTTTCTCTCTCTCTCTGTCTCTCAAAAATAAGTCAACTTAAAAAAAAGAGTACATAACATATAACTGCATTTACATAAAATTCTACAAAATGAAAACTTGCCTGCAGTTTAGTGCCTGAGGAAAGAAGGATTGAGAAGAGAAGAAATACACTGAGTAGGAGGAAGGTCTCTGGGGGAAAATGGATACATACACTATCTTGATGGGTGATAGTTTCACAGATGTATACAAATGCCAAAAAAGTATCAAACAGTATACGTTACATATAAGCAATTTTGAGGATAAAGTATACCACAGCAATGTTCAATAGTAAAAAGGGGAAACAATCTAAATTCCATGTAGTTGATGGGTTGCTAAATAATACATTCACCAATGAAACAACAGAATATTATGCAACGGTTTAAAAGAAAAATGCTAATAGCAGTGGACACACTTCTACTGCGTTTACAGGCAAAAATATATTTTTATATAGTCATCTGATAATCAGCAAAATCAAAAATATTTCCAGCTCACAGAAAAAGTAGTTAGGTTTCATCCAATTTTAGAAGACATAAAGTGTATTAAAGATCCAGCCTCATTTTATACATAGAAAATGTATTTACTTGCATAAGAAAAGACCTTCCCATAAGGTCACAAAGTTATTCTAGTACATCATCCTTATTTCCCTCATACTCCTTTCTCATACATATGGCACACCTCAGTTCTCTGACACATTACCTCTTGTGATTTCTCCCTACCATGTCTGCCACTAACTTGTATGATCCTGACCAAATGAATTAAACCCTGAAGCCGTTTCAACTAGTTGATCTACAAGGCCACCTTTAAATCCATATTCAAACACTCTCTAAGCTGCTGAAACCAATAATATCTACATCAGTGAATTCTTAGTGTAATGTCTGAATATAAATATGCAAGACAGCAAGATTGCTTATGCAAATGATCTAATTTACAAATTTACAAGCCGTGAACAAAGGACTAAGTGGTACTCTTACCTTGTCATAACTGTTCACATTTCTATGTACTAGAAGAAAGTGCTTTTTGCTACTAAGTACAGAATTGAGCAAGTATGAATTTTAAGACGATAAATACATGTGTTTATCACCATCACATCTGAGTATCAAAGTGCCTCAAGAAGTTACTAAATATTTTCACTGAAAACTGTGCCTGTGTGTTTGTACCACTTCAGAAGCCTTTCCCTAAGGTTCTCCAGAGCAGCAATATCAGTCTTCATGGTGGCTTTACAGATTTATGCCAAAAGGTGCAAAAACAGTATTTTTTAAAAGAAGAGTAGCCAAATTCTCATCAGAATACCTACCCAAAGTTGGTACACCTCACATCATTTGCTTCTGCTGAGAATAACACACATACACACACACACACACACACACACACACACACACGGACAATCAAGAGTGATTAAGTTGTGAAAATAAATTATTAGCACTTAAGCAAATTCTATGAAAATAATAATATACATTAAAGGAACATCCTTTCCCTTTTAATTAGTCGTAAAGTAGAATATTCACTGCTAAATACACTGAGGAGAGAATTTGGCTTATAACAACAATAGATACAAATGTGTCATTTTAGAGAGGCTTACAGATTTCAGAAAAGCCCCAGAAATCCTTGGAGTAATGTTGGAATTGACAGCTTTCTTCCACGAGTGAAGCAGAAAAGCACATGGTTAAGAACACAAGATCCATAATTAAGTAACACAAGTTTTCTAAGCCTTACATTCCCTCATATATTGAGTTAGGGAGAGGGGACTATGTGTGCCTATTATACTTTATAGTGTAATTATGAGATTAAATGAAATAATGCAAGCCAAAAACTTTATATAGCACCAGGTATACATTAAATAGTAATAACTGTTCTTACCACTATTTTTAGTACTATAACCTTAATTAGTCTACACAGAGAGGTTAAAGAGCCAATTAAGAGTGAAGGGCACCTGGATGGCTCAGCTGGTTAAGGGTTCGACTTTGGCTCAATTATGATCTCACAGTTGGTAGGCTGTGTCAGGCTCTGTGCTGACAGCTCAGAGTCTAGAGCCTGCTTCCGTTTCTGTGTCTCCCTCTCTCTTTTTCTGACCCTCCCCTGCTTTCTCTCTCCCTCTCCCTCTCTCTCTCTTTCTCTCAATAATAAAAAAATTTAAAAAAAAAAGACCCAAATAAAAGTGAGTGATCTGTCCTCTAGGAGAGGAGTAAGCTAACTACAGCCTGCTATACAACTGAGTCCTTTGATTTGGCATGCAAGCTAAGGAAAGTTTTAAGATTTTTAAATGGTTGAAAAGATTTCAAACAAAATCACTCTAAACGTTACTATCTGTAAGCTCTAATACCACTATTGGTATATAGTAAGAAGAACGTGAAAATGCGTGAACATATATTTTAATTGGGTAAGTAAAAAATAAGAGCTGAAACCAATGGTAAAGTTAAATGCCAAAAAGAAGAGAAAACTCAGTCACATTCAATTTCATTGATCCTCCCAGCTAACTCATCATCTTTGGGGAAAAAGAAAGGTTGACGTAAAGGAAGATATTTGGAAGTTACTGCAGTGTGAAGTGGAAAAACGCAATTATATGACAGGACGAAATAAAAGTGTAAAGTAAGAGCAGAATATGCTTAACCTACATACAAATAAATAAGAGAAGGAGGGAAATGAGAGAAGATGCATAAAAGACAGAACAAACAACAGTATAGGGTGCTTATGGGAAGGATAAATCAAGAAAGGATAAAGTTTGATAATAATACAATTAAAAACATGAGTTCAAAATCTGTCCATTACTCTCTTCCTCTTCCTCTTTTCCCAAAAGGCCTTGTTTGATTTTAAGAAAACATTACAAGGAAAATGTTTCAAGACTTCATTAAGTGTCTGTAAAGAATCTGCTCCAGAGATTAAATAATATTTGGATTGTTAAAGGAGCAAACGAAACAGAAACCACAGCTGACGAACTTACATACCCTGATAAGAAAGGTAAACCTGCAAGAAGTTTAAGTTACTAAAATATTACAAAGTAACACACAAGTCAAACAGATAATAACTCTGTTGGAAGGAAAGAGGGCAAAAGAATTCATATTCCAACATGTGAAGAAGGACTATAGCTTAGAGCTTGCGAAGAGTCTGAAATACCAGGAGGGATAACTGGAAAAGGAATCAAAGAGGGATGAGTAAAAATATAGGCAAGTAGCATTAATGAATTTATGAGTTAGCAAGTAGCTAAAATCGTAAATGCATCCCATCTAGAACAATTATGCTATTTTCTGTAACAATCCAGCATCAGAGATAACAAGCAGCTGGACAGACTGACTAAGTATGTAAACTGTCAGAGCTGCTCGAGCAAAAAGTTATGATGGTTAGGCTTTCCAGTACATTATTAGGAGAATGAAATTACAGATATAAATTTCTGGCTGTAGAATGGAAAATGAAGCCAGAAGGAAGCCAAGTTAAGAAAATAGGCAAAAATTAAGAGACTAGCCTAATTACAGACAAAAATAAAATATGAGTATTAAAGAGGCATTATAAATTAGAGGAATGTATTTCTGCATTATTTCATTAAAGCATTCTCATGATTAGACGACCACGAATATATGGACACTGGTCAAATTAAAAGGAGAGGTCTAAGCACATTTTCTACTCTGAAAATACACAAAAAGAACTCTCCTAACAAATTACTATCATATAAAGACCATGGTTGAGGACAAAATCCAACATGATAAACCTGGAGTCTTACCAAACTAAAGTGAAATCATTATTTCAAGATTCCAAAAAGAAATATTCATATGATTTAGATATTACAAAAATACCTAAAAATTGCTTAAACGCTGCACAAATATCCACCCTGAAATTTACATAAGAAGATAATGATGCTTCAGTAGGCCACACACACAAAGGCATTATAGCATTAAATGACAGGTTGATATCGAATATAGAATTTCCAGTTCAATCAGTGTTGTTGACTCATAGTTTAAATATAATTGGTTGTATCATATCAACAAAGTTGGACTGGCAGGGACTGACAAGGAAATCACCTCTTTATATAGATTATTTTTTATTAAATTAAGACTTTAGCTGTGAAACTATTTTTGAGCCTGATTAATAGCTTAGGAAAGAAAACACCTCCACTTTCTATGTCTCACATACGTTTAACTATTTATATGCCTTTTTGCAAAAGGCTACTTGATAAAATTTAAGTACTTACTAATATCATCTTCATGATAAATGACAGAATGAAAGGGTAGAGTTCGGTCTTTAATATATCTCTCTGCTGGCTCAACATAAAATGTGCCACCACGAGTCTGGATGAATCCTTCAAATCTTCCATCAATAACTGACCCATGGCTAAAACTTCCTTCTTCACCTATTAATGAAAGCAACAAACTCTTGAAAAATTAATTTGCACATAAATGTTAAATTCATTCTCCTTCAAAAAGCTATTCTTAGATATTTTAAAAACCTGAATACAAATTTATTGGGGAAACTAACTTTCACATAAAATATATCAAGCTGAATCTGAGATGTGAACAGCAACTAGTACTTAGTTAAAATCTATACAATTACTAGCTAACAATCAGAAATAGAACATCTAGCTCCTTGACAATTATAGTCCCAGCACTAAAGCCTAGTGCCTGGCAAGTATTCAACAGTCACTCGATAAATAATTGTTAAACTAACTTAAATTCAGAAAGAGGCAAGCAGATCCACTGATGTAATATGCACTTTCAAAATAAAGGTATTAAAGTACCTTTTGAGTTTTTACTCTAATTACCGTAAGCAAAAAGTTCTATTCTCATCTGATATAATCTGCATGAGATCTTTGGCTCCCTTTTTTTATAAATACATTTTTAAAAATGAAAATCTCAAGTAGATTTTCAGAAGTAGTTTGAACAAAATTATACTAAGATTCCTTTTTAAGATATTGGATTTGTAATACTGTCCCATCAATTATACTTCTCTAGTGAAAGAGAATATGGGATAAAAAGAAGGTATTTTGAGAAATTCACAAAGAAAAGCTGAGCACCAACCATCACATGATAAGAAGTAGTGGAAAGGAGGAAAATGGTGCTTAAAAGTTAAATTTACCTGTTAAAAATTTCTCATTAAAAGAAGTATCAGGCTTTCCACAACTTCTAAACTGTAGATTAACACTAATTAACTGTGAATTAAATAAGGACTAAAGCTAAGAATCCAAGACAATGGTATCTCAAATGACATGATTTCTATCTGCAAACTTTTTTATTAGTCTTGTAGTTTTCTTGGCCATCACCTAGCAAAGAACAGCAGGCACTAAGTTATCTTCTCAGAAAGATAAATGATCAAGGAAATAGTAGAAAATTATAGTTTGACACTGAAAATCTAGACTGACGGAAACACACTTTCCTTTGGTTGCAAAACTGTAAGAGTACAAAAAACTAAGTTTCATCTACAAGTTGAGAATTCTTAAGTATAGAAATGCCTCATTTATCTGGCATCATAAAAAAAAAAGGAAACATTTTTTAAAACTTAATTTTTCAAAATGTTATAATTCTGAGCAGATTTATAATTCTGAGCAGATTTCTAATATATAGAAATGAAATTTAACTTTCAGTTAACTTAGTCTTAATAACTGAGAGTCATCTTAAGTATTTATTAATATACAATTCTAACAATATTTTGATCCTCTCTAATCCCTCCAGAAGACTTTGACTGTTCTTCCCACACTACTAAACTGTCAAATATAACTTTCTCTTGGGTGAAGTGTGCTCCCCAGCCCCCCAGTACCTTTTTAATCAGGTATAGTAAGAGAAATTTGTTAGAACTGTGAACACAGCAAACAAATTCTGAGAAAGGAAGGCCCTGAAAGGATTTTCCTATGCATAACTTTGTCATATTATTTTTGGCTGTTAAGATGATCTTTACAGTTTTCCTTTAGATTTTTCCTCTTTTCTTATAAAACACATCTAATTTCTTGCTTGAAAGATTAGAAAATTAAGAAAGTCGTTAAAAAAATTCTTTAATCTAACAGCTTGGAGGTATTGAGAATCAAAACTTCATACCTTTCAGTAACCAGGCACTGTATAATTCAACATTAAAAATACATGTAAAGATAGATCCAAGGGTTACTTCATCCTTCAAAGACCATTATCCTTCATGATATACTTAAATCTCTTCAGGATTTATCCCATGATTCTGTTTTTTGCTTTTTGGTGGTTTTTTTTTTTTTTTTAATATAATTTACCGTCAAATTGGCTAACATACAGTGTGTAAAGTGTGCTCTTAGCTTTTTATTCCACCTTTTTGATATATGTCTATACCTCAAAATATGTGTTTCCCTGTGTAGAAAAAAAATAAAGAAAGGAATTCTTCTAAGGTTCAACTTACCATAAATATGTCCAGTGTAAATATGAGAGGTATCATAATCAAGTACTTTATTTGATGTTTCAACTTTAAATTCATCACTGAAAAGGGATGTATCCCTCTTCATCCGTAGGTTGAAATGTCTGCAAAACAGAGTAGAAATGGGAAAAAATGATCAAAAGGATCCAATTTGTAAACAATTTTTGGGTTAAAAAAGTCTGCAAAATACAAATGGTTTCACACAATTTGTCTACTTGGAAATCTACTGTCCAAGATTTTTCTTATAAAAATTTTGCTCTAGAATTCAACCTAGTTGTAACAATATAAATCTAAATTATATACAGTTAAATAGTAACTGTCTAGACTATATTAAAAAATAAATGTCTATAGGATGATTCCTACATGATAAAACAAGTTCATTCCAACAGCAACTAAATTGCTTGGACATAAAAACAAGCTTCTAAACTCAATTACTATTATTCACCACTACCTGTCTTCCCTCTTTACTAATTTTACAGCGCTGCCGATTTCCCCTACTTTTCACAACTCAAATAATACATTAAAAACCGGCACCTATATTAATGACTCTTCTTTAGAAAAGCAAGTATGCATGCTCTTTCTCTTACACATACACATGCGTACGCATGCACACACACACACACACACACACACATGCGCACAAACACAGAGCTTTCAATTCCTATATTTTTTCCCTGGGACTTCTAATCCTTCTAATTGTCATTAGACCTTCCTCAGTTCAATTTGAGAAGCCCAAACGACCATGATATTAGCTGAAATCATACTCATTCTTAATTGTCTTCTACAGAGTAATGAGAAAGACTAAAATATTGAGGTGAAAATAAAGAAATCTAGGGGTGAATCAAACTTGAATCAAATCTTATGTCTAAAATCTACTAGCCCAGGATTCCAGTCTGTTAAATGATGATAATACATTCTATCCTGTAAAACTTTTTTAAGGGTTACAGCTTATAACAAATATAACGTCATTACACAGTACCTGGCACATAAGAGATGTACAATAAATGGCAACTAATTAGCTATCATTACCAAACTCTTAAAAGTGCATCAAGTTTCTTTTATAACTGTCATAAAAGTCTGCACATAGCACAATTTCTACTCAATGAATCTGAACTAATGTGTTCAATTAGCAACCCCCAAATGTTAGTAGGATATGGAATAACTGGAACTCTCACACATGGCTGGTAGAAGAACAAAATGGTGAAATCATTTTGGAAAACTGGTAGCTTTTTTTAAGTTAAACATATGAAAACCCTCTGACCCACAATTCTATCTAAGTGAAATGAAAGACAAAGTCCATAAAAACAAACTGGACACAGGGCATGTGGGTGGCTCAGTTGGTGAAGCATCCGACTTCAGCTAAGGTCATGATCTCACAGTCCGTAGGTACAAGCCCCATGTCAGGCTCTGTGTTGACAGCTCAGAGCCTGGAGCTTGCTTCAGATTCTGTGTCTCCCTCTCGCTCTCTCTGCCCCGGCCCAGGTCACTCTGTCTCTCTCTCTCTCTCTCAAACTAAAATAAAGACATTAAAAAATTTTTTTAAAGAAAAAAAACCAAATTGGACACAAATGCCTATAGCAGTTTTACTCATAATAGACAAAAACCAGAGATAACCCAAATGTCTATTAACCACTAAAGAGATAAAGACCGTGGCTTATTCACATAATGGCAAACTACTCAGCAACAAAAAATATCAAACTACTAAAAATATGCACTTTTGTGAAGACATAAAAGAATATATATAGTATAAGTCCATATATATGTAATTCTAGAATAGGCAAAAAGCTATCTATATAGAAAGCAGACTGATGGTTGCCTGGGGTAAAGAAAGACTAAGAACAAAGGCAGATGAAGGAATCTTTTGCTATGATGGACATATTCTATATCTTAATTTGAATGGCAGTTACACAAGTATAAACATTTGTCAAAACCTAACTCACATTATACACATGAAATGCGTACAGTTGACCTTTGAACAACATGAGTTTGAAGGGCATGGATCCACTTATACATGGAATTTTTTCCACAAATATAGTACAGTACTCTTAATAACATTAACTACAAATGAATAATCAGAAGCTGGACGTAATTTATTCCATGAATTATAAATTCTTTGCCACCTTTGTATTGAACATAATACAAAATAATAATAATTAGCTAACGACATTCTACTTTCTCAGTTTCTCAACAAGCCATGAATAAAAAACAATCTGAAAACCTGCTTTTACTTGTTTAAACTTTTGGCTCAAAGGCCAGAGAAACGAAAGGGAACACTGCCTTATAAAAATCATTGTACTCTGGAAAAAGTTTAATGGTTCATCAGAAGTTCATAGAATTATATGACCTAGCAATTCTTCTTCAAGGTATATAGTCAAAAAACTTAAAACTGGGGACTTGAAAAAACTTAAAATTGGGAACTTGAACAGATTCTTGTACACCACTGTATAGTGCATTATTCACAGTAGCAAAACATGGAAACAACCCAAATGCCCATCAACATATGGATTTAATAAGTATATGTAATAGTGGTATAAATATACAGTGGATTATTCAGCTTTAAAGAGAAATGAAGCTCTGATACACGCTACAACATGGTTGAATCTTGAAAGCACTTTGCTAAGTCAGTAAGACACAAAAGGACAAAGATGGCATGATTCCATTTACATGAGGTACCCAGAAGAGGTAAATTCATACACACAGCAGGCAGAAAAGAGGTTATCAGTCACTGATTAGAAGGCAGAGGGGAATCATTGTTTGATGGCTACAGAGTTTCTGTTTGAGGAAAAAGCTCTGAAAAGGGACAGTGGTGGTAGGTGCACAACACTATGAATGTACTTAATGCCACTGAACTGTGTACATTTAAAAATGGTTTTGTGGGGCACCTGAGTGGCCCAGTTGGTTAAGCTTCCAACTGTGGCTCAGGTCCTGATCTCGCAGCTTGTGGGTTTGGGAGCCCCTTCAGGCTCTGTGCTGACAACTCACAGCCTGGAGCCTGCTTTGGATTCTGTGTCTCCTCTCTCTCTGCCCCTCCCCCATTCACAATGTCTCTATCTCTCTCTCAAAAATAAACATTAAAAAAAATTGTAATTAAAAAAAAGTTTACAATAATTATGTTATTGTACCACAATAAAAATAAGTAAAATTTTAAATCTTTGTATTCCAAAGAGCTAGTGTATGAAATAAAATTGTGTAGCTAACGATATCCTAATTAGTGATAAGAGCCCCAAAAGAACTGATTGAGATAGTGATATTACACTGGTAATAATGAGATTATTACATTTTCCCAAATGTATATACATTTATGATTTTCACAGCACTTTTACATATATTCCTACATCTTATCCTCACAGTAACATTGCAAAGGAAACACGATGAATTCTTTTATCAAAGGGTCACTAGACTACAATTAGGACTAGAACTCCAATATTTGGCTGCTGCATCTTGCTCTTTCCACTACACCATAATAAATGCATCCCAAACATATGATTTAAAAAGTCAAGCTAGGGGCAACTCGGTAGCTCAATCGGTTAAGCATCTGACTTTGGTTCAGGTCATAATCTCACAGTTCGTGGGTTTGGGCCCCATGTGAGGCTCTGTGTTGACAGCTCGAAGCCTGGAGCCTGCTTCAGATACTGTGTCTTCCCCTCTCTCTGCCCCTTCCCTGCTCACATTCTCTCCCTCTCAAAATATAAATAAACACTTAAAAAATCAAAATAATACATGCTGAGTGCTGTAGTGGTCTTAATGTAATATTATCAGTCTCTGCAAAGAAATCATCTTTTAAACCCTGAACAGATCTGAACAAATAAGATGAGAGAAAAATATAATATTACTTAACTTTCACTGAATATTATATTTTATAATACCACCATAAAAAATTTTCTTTATTAATGCTTAAGCCACTTTCAAGACTAAGGCTAAACTCTGTCCCCTTTTACTGTTTCTTTCAGTAAGTTTAGTTTTCTTCTTATTATAGCGCACTATCATCAAGATAAACTTTAAATTTAAAAAATGAGGAAAAAATTTAAAAAAACAAAAAATGAGGAAGAAGTATACACTTTTAAGTTTTCTTTGAGAAATATCTGTATATAAATCTCTGTATAGAAAACATTATCTGCACTTGGGATGTTGTTCTACCCTTAGATTGAACCGCTATATTGATTCTACAGATCAACAGTACTTTGTCTCTCATCTTAATTATAGTAGTTCCACTGGAATTCTTTCTTGACTTTCCTCTTACAGTAAAAATGTAAAGAATGGAGTAAAATTACAGGAGGGCAAAATCAGTTAACAAATGACAGTAATTTGGAAAAACATTAACAGATTTCAATTCTCTACCTTCACTGCTTTGAAGATATAATTGGTAATAATAGCTGGCTTTCCTTTCTAGGCTTTAGAAAAGCACTCTATAAACCAAATAAATAGAGGTACCAGAATCATCTTAGGTGCAAAACAACAAAATAAATTTTGTTTAGTATACAATTCTATAAAAGTTTCTGGAAGGTGTTGTACCTTCTACATCTCTATACAGAGAAGTATTTTTCCTGTAGATTACAACAGTTAGAACATTAAGAATACTGAGTAAAAACAAGCTACCCTTTTCTATACAATTGCTATTTTGGCTAAAGAGAGTATGGCCCTGATTCTCAGAAGAAAACAACAATGGATAAAAGGTACATTCCTTGAACTGAAGTCATATTAGGACAAAAAGCCTCAACTAATGAAGTACCATAACAACACAGAGAAGAAACCTAAAAGCAAAAACTTGCTTAAGAGTATGTCAGTGTAGGGGCACCTGGGTGGTTCAGTCGATTAAGTAAGTGTTCAGCTCAGGTCATGATTTCATGGTTCGAGGGACTGAGCCCTGCATTAGGCTCTGCACTGACAATGTGGAGCCTGCTTGGGATTATCTCTCTCCTCTCTCTTTCTCTCTCTACTCTCTCTCAAAGCAATAAACTTTTAACAAATTAAAAAACTAAAAATTTAAAAAAAAGTATGTCCATGTAATCCAACAGCCCCAGGGACCAGGACTTTTAATCAAGAACAGAGGTCTATCATGTCTAAATGAAACATATCTATGGTAGACCTGGCTCAATGACTCCTAGAAATAAAACTGTACTTCCTAATAGGACATCCCTGATGTCTCTGGTTGTATCTCTTTTTTTGTTATTTTTTTAAATTTATTTTGAGAAGAGGAGCAAGCACATCCACAAAAGAGAGCACATGCACTCAAGTGCAAGGGGGGGGGGGGTAGAGAGTGGAGGAGAGAGTGAAGCCCAAGCAGGCTCCTCACTATCAGCCCAGAGCCTGACATGAGGCTCATTCCCATAAATCATGAGATCATGACCTGAGCCAAAATCAAGAGTCAGACACTTAACTGACTGAGCCACCCATGTGCCCCATAATCTTTCTCTTAACATTCACTTTATTCTTTTTTGTTTTTTATGTTTATTTTGAGAGAAAGAGAGTGAACATATAAGCAGGGGAAGGGCAGAGAGAGAGGCGGAGAAAGAATCCCAAGCAGGCTCCATACTGTCAGTGCAGAGCCTAACGTAGGGCTCAATCTCACAAATCATGAGATCATGACCAAGGCCAAAACCAAGAGTATGACCAAGGCCAAAATCAAGAGTCACACACTCAAATAACTGAGCCATTGAGGTGCCCCAACATTCACTTTATTCTTAATAAAGACCCTTGAAAGAGTCTCCATCCAAATTATTTTTTAAGACAAGCTGCCAACATTAATATATCACTCTGAGTCAAATATCCAGTTTACTTCCACTGATGCATTTTTTAAATTTTTTGTTTTTTTTAATGTTTTTTATTTATTTCTGAGAGAGAGAGAGAACATGCACGCAGGGGAAGGTCAGAGACAGAGGGAGATACAGAATCTGAAGCAGGCTCCAGGCTCTGAACTAGCTGTCAGCACAGAGCCCGACCCAGGGTTCTAACCCATGAACCATGAGTTCGTGACCTGAGCTGAAGTCGGATGCTTAAGCGACTGGACTGAGCCACCCAGGCGCCCCAACTGATGCACTTTTTGAAATACAGAAGCCCTTTTTGTCAAATGATCTTTAAAAAGCCAGTATATAAAGTCCTTTTTTCAAATGATCTTTAAAAAAACCTATGTGTGTGTGTATGTGTGTGTGTGTGTGTGTGTGTGTGTGTGTATTTTTAAAAAATAAAATAGAACGCGTTAACAGAAGGGGAAAAAGCATAATTAGCCCACAGGCACCCTACTGGGAGTACCTGAGGAAACCACCCCCAAAATTCTAGAGCTATATGGTCTGAATGACACAGTTTCAGGCTTATCTGTTGATCCTCAGGTAGATCAATTACCTTAAATAAGTAAAAATATATACATGAAAATTGTCAATGAAGATAAACGTGAAACTAAAACTTGAGTTAAAATGAGTAACTTTATCCTGTGTAAGAAGGCAAATATAGATCATTAGTGTAAGTCTTTCCCATACAAAGAAGAGGCAATCTACCATAATGCCATGATTACAGAACACAAAACTACGTATATTTTACATTACTTGAAAAGAAGTAAATTTATCTACTGAGGAGGATAAGAAAGTTTCTGTAAACACTTTCTGACTTTATGCAACTACTTTAACCAAACAACTGGCCAACAAAACTGTTAGATACAGGCATACCTCATATTCTTAAGATTTCATTTCTAAGCAATCTCTACAGACAAAGGAGGGCCTGAGCTCACAACCCCAAGATCAAGAGTCGTATGCTCTATCAACTGAGCCAGCCAGGTGCCCCCAGGCATACTTCATTTTATTGTGCTTCACTCTATTATGTTTTACAACTACGTTTTTTACAAACTGAAGGTCTTTACATCCAAAAAGTCTACTGGTGCTATTTTTCCAACAGCTTTTGCTCACTTTATATCTCTGTATCACATTTTGGTAATTCTCACAATATTTCTAACTTTTTCATTATTATTATATTTGTAATGGGGATGTGTGATCAGTGATTACAACTTGCTGAGAGCTCATACTGATGCATTTAGAATTTCTTAGCAATAAACTATTTTTTAGTGAAGATATGTACATTTGTTTTTTTAGGCAATTTTACTGCACATTGAGCAGACTACAGTATAGTGTAAACATAACTTTTGTATGCACTCGGAAACCAAAAAATTCATTTCACTTGCTTAATTGCAATATTCACTTTACTGAAGTGGTCTGGAACCAAACCTTCAATATCTCCAAGGCATGCGTGTATAAAACACTAAAACAATGACAGAATTTTAGAGTGAGACTTCAATTATTCAGATATTTAATATAAATCAAATGTATAAAATCATAAGGATCACCTAAATTTATTAATTTCACAAAGAGACCACACAAATAAAAATAGAGCTTGTATCTGAACCAAATTCTTCAATTAGCCAACCAATGACAATTCTACTATATCAAGCTACAATCCCCTATGTAGGATATATGAGGGAGCTCCAAAATGGCAAAATATAGGACATTTTCCTAGTGAAAGAATGACTTAAAAAACATAATCAGGGGAGCCTGTGTGACTCAGTCAGTTGAGTGTCAAACTCTTGGTATCGGCTCAGGTGATGATATTACAGTCATGAGATCGAGCCCATACTGGGCTCTATACTGACAGCATGGAGCCTGCCTGGAATTCTCTCTTTCTCTCTCTCTCTACTAACCCCCTCAAAATAAATAAGTAAACATTTGTTTAAAAAGCATAATGAGTGATACTGTTATACTGAAAAGAAACATGTGTCAATGGAAGGGCATAAAAGAAAGGGATCAAGACTGGCAGTATACATACAAAGAAAGTGCCAGCATCATGAGCTTGATTCTTGATGCTATTCCTTCATTCCATAATTATTTACTGAGCACTTACTGGGGTGAGCACAGTGCTAAGCTGGAAGATGCAGGCATGAACAACACAATTCACAGAACACGTTATAGTTTACATATGGTTAATGAGCAGGAAGGGAGGTAGCATGGGAAGAAAGAAAGAAGGCCTTACACTGACAAGTGATATGATGAAAAACAAATAAGAAAAAAGAGAATAGTAAAAGGAAAGAAGGATGCTATTTTACAAAAGGGGCTAGGAAGAGATCCCTGCTGGTTCAGTCGGTAGAGCGTGCAACTCTTGATCTTAGGATTGCATCCTCCTCAAAGTTATGAGAAGGTAAGAAATAATTAAGATCAAAACAGAAATCAATGAAATAGAGATGGAAAAGACAACACAGAAGTTCAGTGAAACAAACAGCTAGTTCTTTGAAAAGGCAAACAAACCTTTAGCTGGACTCATCAAGAAAAAAAAAGAAGATTCAAATCAGAAATGAAAAAGAAGTTACAACTGATACTACAAAAATACAAAGGATCATAAGAGAATAATACACAAAATTATATACCAATAAATTGGACAACCTAGGAAAAAAATGGATAAATTCCTAAAACATACAACCTTCCAAGACTAAACCATGAAGAAAAAGAAAAATCTGAATATATCAAATACTAGCAAAGAAAATGAATCAGTAATCAAAAACCTCTAGGACCAGACAGATTCACTGGTGAATTCTATCAAACATTCAAAGAAGATTTAATACCTATCCTTCTCAAACTCTTCCCAAAAAATATAAAAGGAAGAAATACTTCCAAACTCACTTTACAAGGCCAGCATTACGCAGACAACAAAACCAGACAAGACCACCAAAGAAAAAAGAAAAATCACAGGCCAACAACCTTGATGAATACAGATGCAAAAATCCTCAACAGAGTATTAGCAAACTGAATTCAACAATACATATAAAGGATCACACACTGGGGCACCTCGGTGGCTCAGTCGGTTAAGCATATGACCAGGTTTCAGCTCTAGTCACAATCTCATGGTTCCTGAGTTCAAGCCCATTACTGGGCTCTGTGCTTACGGTCAGAGCCTACTTGGGATTTTCTCTCGCTCGCTCTCGCTCTCATTCTCTCTCACTGTTCCTCTCCTATTTGCATGCTCTCTCTCAAAAATAAATAAACTTTAAAAAAAATAAATAAAAATAAAGGATCATACACTGTGATCAAGTGAGATTTATTCCAGGAAATGAAAGGATGGATCAACATAAGGAAATTGATCAACATGAAACACTAGATTAAAAACATTAAGGATAGGGGCGCCTGGGTGGCTTAGTCGGTTAAGCATCCGACTTTCGCTTGGGTCATGATCTCGCGGTTCGTGGGTTCAAGCCCCGCATAGGGCTCTGTGCTGACTGCCAGCTCAGAGCCTGGAGCCTGTTTCAGTCTGTGACTCCCTCTCTCTCTGACCCTCCCCTGCTCGTGCTGTCTCTCTCTCTCTCCTAGAAATAAATAAAAAAAACATTAAAAAAAAATTAAAAAAAAACATTAAGGATAAAAATCATATGGTCATCTCAATAGATACAGAAAAAGCATTTAACAAAGCTCAATATCCATCTAGAATAAAAACTCTCAACGAAATGGGTATAGAGGAAATGCAGTGAAATATAGTGAAAGCCATATATGATAAACTCTCAACTAACATCATACTCAATGAAAAGAAACCTAAGTCTGACTTTGGCTCAGGTCATGATCTTACACTTCATGAGTTCGGGCCCCACCTTGGGCTCTGTGCTGACAGCTTGGAGCTTGGAGCCTGGAGACTGCTTCGGATTCTGTGTCCCCCTCTCTCCCTGTCCCTCCCCTGCTCACACTCTGTCTCTCTCTCTCTCTCTCTCTCAAAAAGGAAATATTTAAAGCCAAAAGCTTTTCCTTAGATCAAGAACAAGAGAAGGATATCTACTCTCACCACTTTTATTCAACAGAGTACTCAAAATTCCTAGCCTCAGCTATCAGACAAAAAAAAAAAAAAAAAAAGAAACAAACAAAAAGAATCCAAATTGAAAAGGAAAATGTAAAACTGTAACTATTTGCAAATGACACGATACTATATATAGAAAACCCTCAAGATACCACCAAAAAACTAAACTAAAAAACTGAGTTCAGTTAAGTTGCAGAATACAAAATACAAAACCAATATACAGAAATTTGTTGCATTTCTATGTGCTAATAACAAACTATCAAAGACAAATATAAGAAAACAATCCCATTGGGACATGTGGGTGGCTCAGTCCATGGAGCGTCTGACTCTTGATTTCAGCTCAGGTCATGATCTCAGGATAGTGGGACCTAGTCCTACATGTGCTCAGCATGGAACCTATGAGATTCTCTCTCCACTGCCCCTCTCCCCTGGTCACACAGTCTCTCTCCCTCTAAAATAAAGAAAATCTCTATTTACAAAAGCACCAAAAAGAATAAAATATTTAGGATTAAATTTAACTAAGGAGGTGCAAGACTAGTACACTGAAAACTGGAAGATACTGATTCTAAAAAACTGTAGAAGACACAAATAAATGCAAAGATACTCCATGATCATGAAATGTAAGAATTAACAGTTAAAATGTCTATGTTATACAAAGACATCTACAGATTCTAAGCAATCCTTATAAAAAATCTCAATGCCATTTTTCACAGAGCCAGAACAAATAAAGAATCATAAAAGATTCCAAAGAGCCAAACCTATCTTGAGAAAGAACAAAATTGGAGGAACGGCATTCCTTGACTTCAAACTATTACAAAGGTATAGTAATCAAAACAGTATGGTACTCACATAAAAACAGACACACAGATCAATGAAACAGAATACAAAGCCCAAAAATAAGTCCAAACATATATAGTCAATTAATTTATATGAAAGACCCAAGAACATAAAATAGGGAAAGAACAGTCTCTTCAATAAAGGAAAATTGGACAGCTACATGCAAAAGAATGAAACGGGATCATTTCCATAAGCCAGACACACACCAAAAAAACCCTGAAAATGGACTGGAGATTTGAATTTAAGAACTAAAATCATAAAATTCCTAGAAGAAAACAAAGGTGGTAAGTTCTTTGATATTGCTCTTAGCAGTATTTGTTTTGGCTCTGACTCCAAAGGCAAGGGAAACAAAAATAAATGAGACTACATCAAACTAAAAAAACTTCGGCACAGCAAAAAAACAAAAAAACAAAAAACAAAAAAACAAAAACCCTCAAAAAACCATCAATAAAACAAAAAGGCAAACTACTGAACGGGAAAAGACTTCTGTAAATCATGTATCCAACAGAAGGTTTACATATGGCATATATTAAGACCTCATACAACTAAACAACAAAACAGCCTGATTAAAACAACAGCCTGATTTAAAAATGAGCAATAGACCTGAATAGATATTTTCCCAAAGACATACAGATGGCCAACAGGCACATGAAAACATGTTCGGCATCACTAATTATCAGGGAATTACAAACCAAAACCACAATGGGCTATCACTTCACACCTGTCTAATAGAATGTCTATTATCAAAAAAGCAAGATATAAACAAGTGTTAGAGAGGATGTGGAGAAAAGGGAACTATTATGCACTGTTGGTGGCAATATAAACTGGTTACAGCCACTACGAAAAACAGTATGAAGATTCATCAAAAAATTAAAAATATGATCCAACTATTCAATTTCTGTATATTTATCTAACAAATACAAAAACATTATTTCAAAAAGGTACTGCACCCCATGTTCACTGATGTATTATTTATGATAGCCACACATGGAAAAAACCTAAGTGTCCACTGATGGATGAATGGTATACATATGCAATGGAATACTATACTTGGCAATAAAAAAGGAAATCATGCCATCTGCAACAACATGCATGGATAGAACTTGAAGGTACTGTGCTAAGTGAAATGAGTCAGGGAAAGACAAGTACCATATGATTTCACTTATACATGGAATCTAAAAAATAAAGCAAAACAAAACAAAAACAAATTCACAGTTACAGAAAACAGACTGGTGGTTACCAAAGGTAACACATGATAAGGTAACAATCATTATGTTGTATACCTAAAATTTACATAATGTTAGGCACCAATTTTACTTCATGACTCTGTTAGACTTCCTCATACTTTTTTTTTTAATGTTTTTTTATTTATTTCTGAGAGAGAGACACAGCATGAGCGGCGGCGGGGGAGGGGGTAGGGAGAGACGGAGACACAGAATCTGAAACAGGCTCCAGGCTCTGAGTTAGCTGTCAGCACAGAGCCTGACACGGGGCTTGAACCCACGAACCGTGAAATCATGACCTGAGCCGAAGTCGAACACTTAACTGACTGAGTCACCCAGGTGCTCCTGAACATTCCTTTCTTAACATTTATCACAGCTGTCATTCCCAATCCAACACTTGCCCATCTCATGAATTCATAAACTCCTCACCAGCAAGGATCTGTCTTGTTGAGTTACTCTATTACTATCAACTACTAAAGTGCCTGAAATACATTAGACACTTAAAATATGATAGTGGGCTTAGTAAATTATAGCATATTAAAACTATAGAAACATCTCTTATAGCTCAAATAAACTTAAACAACAAAAAAATACACAATATATTTGTTCACTGAAACCAGAGATCAAAATTCCATAACAGAACTATTTGTCCCACACCAACATATCCAAGATTCTGGATATGCTAGACTTTTTGTTTATATTTGATTTGTTGGTTCAGCATTATTCTCCTGGTACAGACTGTTTTAGAACGAGTTCAGAGTGCTTATAATTTCAGATTTCAGAGACACGCACAAAAGAACAACTTGATTTTATTCCTATGCACAAGTATTAAAAATATCTGTCAACCCAAAAAAGCAAAGAAAGACTTGAAGTTAGAAAAGATATGTATGATACAAGTGGGGAAATCAAGTACTCAGAAGTTTTTCAAGAAGAAACTATACATGTAATTACCAAAGAATTTTCAAACACAGTTACAGTTTAAAAGTATCACACAACTCTGTAAGATTTCACTGATGCTTATAACACAATTCAAACAAGCATAAAACAAATAAACCAAACATACCCATTTAACTGTTACATAAAAGATTTTCAAGTATAATGAAACAGGATAAACACTTAAATAACCTTTACAGGTGCCTGGGTGGCTCATCCAAATCTTGATTTCAGCTCAGGTCATGATTTCATGATTTCGAATCAAGTTATGATCTAATTGTTCTTGGGATTGAGCCCCATGTTGGGCTTCCCGCTGACAGCGCAGAGCCTGCTTGGGATTCTCTCTCTCTCCCTCTCTCTTTGCCCTTCCCCCACTTGCATGTGCGCATGATCTCTCACTCTCTTGTTCTCTCTAAATAAATAAACATTTAAAAATAAATAAATAACTTTTAGTCATATAAAATCCTTGCTACACTTTTAAGAAACAGCACAACAACTTACATGGGGTTTAATCACTTGATGAAATTAAAAAAAAAAAAAGAAGGGCTATGAATCCAAATTAAATCTAAGCTGGAATACTTATAAAAACCCAACGGCACATGCAATATTTTAGTATGAAATATAATTTACAACTGAGGAAAAAGATGGGTTTTTCTACCACTGAAATACACTTAATTTCTGACATTTACTGCCTAAGATCACCAACTCTAGAAACTCAGACATTGAATATGCCATCAGATACAAAACCTGTTTTTGATGAACTTTTAGAGATAATGAGGTATCAAAAGAATTAAAAAGAGTCAGAAAAGTACTTTTTCATAAAAATTTTTTTAATGTTTATTCACTTTTGAGAGACAGAGTGTGGGGGTGGGGGGGCCGGAGGGCAGAGAGAGAGAGAGAGGGAAACACAGAATCTGAAGCAGGCTCCAGGCTCTGAGCTGTGAGCACAGAGCCTGATACAGGGGCCCAAACACACAAACTGCAAGATCATGATTTGAGCCAAACCGACTGAACCACCCAGGCGTCCCAAAGTACTTTTGTTTTAGTAAATTCTATTCTATTCTATTCTCTTCTATTCTATTCTATTCTATTCTATTTCTATTCTATTCTAAATAGGCTCCATACCCAATGTGGTGCTTGAACTCATAACCCTGAGATTGAGTCGAATGCTCCACCAACTGAGCCAACCTGGTTCCCCAGAAACATACTTTTATACTCTTTCATTTCCTCTTCATTCCCTCATTCCATCTCTTCCACATAAAGCCTAATTAGTGCTTAAAAACATGTAAAATAAAAATATTTCATGTTGAAATCATGTCTATGAAGTAAACTCAGAGCAATCATCGGCTCTCAATTTAGCTTTTTAAATACAAAATTAACATGAATACAACACAGCTCATTTTTTCTTATGATTCAGGAAGTAATTCAAATACCCAGTGTCCCTTCAAATTCTTTTTTAAGTTTTATTTATTTTGAGAGACAGACAGAGTAAGGGCAAGGGGCGGAGAGAGGAAGAGACAGAATCCCAAGCAGGCTCCGAGCCGAATGCAGGGCTCGATCTCACAAACCATGAGATCATGATGTGAGCAAGATCAAAAACTAGACGTTTAACTGACAGAACAACCCAGGTACCCCCACCGTTAGATTTTTTTAAAAAACTTATTTGTTAGGCTTTTAATTTCTGTATAAAAAGAAAACAGGCAAGAATAAAGAATATGACCTCCTAGAAAAATCCATGACTAAAACAAAAAGCAGTATGAAATATAGTTTAATGATACATGCTAAAGGGCACTTTACCTGACATAAAGTAGGTACTAAATAAATAGCCTTTTCCTTTACAAATTTTTGCTCAAACTTGCTCAAATTTTGCTGGGAAAAATTTCATTGCCAAGTCAGTATTTTTCAAAATTTAGTTTTCCTCATGCACAATAATACCATTTATATATAATTTAAATTTATTCTCTTCTTCTTTATTGTTCTGGCATCTTTGTTCTCCCTAGATTCTTACGTCTGCTTCTCAAAGTATGCTTGCTTGTCTACGAGTGTCCTATCCTAGCTTTCTGCCACCCCACTCATCGTATGACAAAGATAAAATCCAGACACCCCTAGACTAATAACCCAAATCCAGTCAAGATCCGTCAAAGGGAATATTTATATCTTTTACAGATTACTTGGGCTTTATTCTTGATACCCTCATATTTTAGAAGTAGGGAAAACTTATGTTCCAAAGTGCAAAAGAAAATTTCAAATGTCTGACCATTTGTTTTAAACAGTTTGTAAACATAGACTACTAAGGCTATAGCAAGAATTATCTTGTCAAAATCAGAAAAAAGGAAACTTGTCAGTTTTCCAAAACATTATGTGGCACTTAAGAAAAAAAATCCAGTATCTTTTTACGGTATATACAAATCACATATTAGACAGAATCAATTTTTGATGTATTATGTACTCTAATAATTAAACACAGAGGCACAAAAAAATAACATGTTATTGACTACATAATGTTTTTATTTTTTACTGTAGTTATTTGAATGTTACTAATATAATATATTTGATAGAATTTTAAAGCAGGAAAGGGCCTAAACATTATCGCATCTAAAATTCAAAGCTTTTCATGAGGGAACCAAGGCTCATAAGAAATCTCTAGATAACCCATGTTAACTTAGAAGAGAAGTCCACTCAGTCTCTGACTTACCAAAATACTCCTTCCTCTACCTAGTTTATGACTATTTCAATACATCTATTTCCTTCCTATAAAATCACAATTTCTTTACTAAGTGACATTCCACTCAAATGCAAAGTGGTAGACCTGAACCATCAAATCTATGAAAGGAAGTAAAGTTAGCAAAGTGGTGAGAAGACCAGAAAATAAAGACAACTGCCTATAATTTGGAAAACAAGATATATGCAAGAAAAGGCTCTAAAAAATATATATATATATACACCCAAAAAAAAGGTTGAATTTAACAGTATATGAATACTTCCTACAAAAAGATCAACTGTATTATATCAGAGTTCTCAAATATTCTTTCTACGTATTTTTTTAAAATACCACTATGAAGCAGTATTTCAGAAAATTTATAGAAATTCTATTAAGAAAAAGGAATAGTAGTTGGGTCACCTGCGTGGCTGCCCATCCAACTCTTGGTTTCAGCTCAGGTCATGATCTCACAGTTCATGAGTTTGAGCCTCATCATCACCTCTGCATAACCTGCTAAGGATTCTTCTCAACCTCTCTTTCTCTCTGCGCCTACCCTGCTCACACTCTCTCTCATTCTCAAAATAAATAAATAAACTTAAAAAAAAAAAGGAATAGTGGGATGATCCCTTATGCTTCTCTTTAATGACAGTTGTAACAAAAGGCATAAATTTAAAAATATATACATTAGAATCTCACTGTGATCTATACTAAAAATCACTAGTAAATAATCTTGCAGTGAAGTTTTTCTCAGGCTATACTAATACTCTTGGATAAGTCCAAGAGATAATTATTTATCCTAAATTTTCATCTATATCAATATAGGACTATAATAATATTTCAGTAATTACATAAAACCCAAACTTGAAGGGTGCCTGAGTGGCTCAATCAGTTGAGCACTTGACTTCAGCTCAGAGCATGATCTTGTAGTCTGTGGGTTTGAGCCTTGAGTCAGGCTCTGTGATGACAGTTTGAAACCTGTAGCCTGCTTCGGATTCTGTGTCTCCCGCTCTCTCTGCCCTCCCCCAGTTGTGCTCTGTCTCTGTCTCTATCAAAAGTAAACATAAAAAAAAAATTTTAATAAATAAATAAATAAATGTAAAAGACACCAAACTCGACCAATATAAAATATACATTTTAATAAAGTCACATAAGTCACATAGCAAATTTCCTAATGAAACTGTAATACATTGGTAATATACAAGCTTAAAACACAAGACAAATGAAGCCAGGGATGGTAGGATATAACATGTCTTGTTCTAGTATGAAAGAAGAATAAGAAAAGGGAATAACAAAGACAGTCCCTGGCACATTACATGCTTTCACGTGAACAAGAGGCATGATAGAAAACACATTTTCCACATGTATTTCAAAAATCCTGCATCCTATAATATAATAACTCTGCCTACCACTTAGTGATCAGGAACAACTGCTTAAAAAGCTGAGACAGTTTAGACTACACAATATTTAAGCTGAATATCTATATCTTAATATTTTAGTGTATTTTATTATCCATCAAATTAAAGATGCAAGGGCACCTGGGTGGCTCGGTTGGCCTGACTTTTGATTTTGGCTCAGATCAAATGGGATCTAGCCCCACGTCGGTCTCTGCACTGAGTATAGAGCCTGCTTAAGATTCTCTCTCTCCCCCTTTGTCCCTCACCGTGCTTATGCTGTCTCTCTTTCTAAAATAAAATTTTTAAAAAGTGCTTTCGGGGCGCCTGGGTGGCTCAGTCGGTTAAGCGTCCAACTTCAGCTCAGGTCATGATCTCATGGTTTGTGGTTTCAAGCCCCGTGTTGGGCTCTGTGCCGACAGCTAGCTCGGAGCCTGGAGGCTGTTTCAGATTCTGTATCTCCCTCTCTCTCTGACCCTCCTCAGTTCACGCAGTCTCTCTCTCAGAAATAAACAAAACATTAAAATTTTTTTTTAAAAAATCAGGGCACCTGGGTGGCTCAGTCAGTTAAGCGCCTAACTTCGGCTCAGGTCATGATCTCACAGTTCATGGGTTTCAGCCCTGCATGGGGCTCTGTGCTGACAGCTAGCTCGGAGCCTGGAGGCTGTCTCTGGATTCTGTAACTCCCTGTCTCTCTGACTCTCCCCCACTCATGCTCTCTCTCGCTCAAAACTAAATAAAACACGTAAAAAAAATTTTTTTAAATAAATAAGTACTTTCAATACTTAAAAAAATTAAATACACAATAAGCAACTGATACTTACTTTACTTTTTCCGATTAAATCTCTGATAAGGGCTAGGCCTTTACATAAGTATTAGTTACATACCTCCCTGTCAGCATTTTATGCTTATAAATGTACTCCCTTCATAGTGTTTCATTCATTCATTCATTCACTCACTCAGTATAACTTAAATGACCACCAACTACAGAAAAAAGGTGAATATAACTCAAGCTTTGCCCTTCAAATTTGCAGGAACAAAGGGCATATGCATGTAAACAAAGTTATAATAAAATGTAATAAATGCTGTAAGTGATATACTTACTGCTAAGTGAGCTTAGAGGAAGAAGCAATGCTCTGGGTACATATCACTCAGGCATCCCACTTATCAGAATTTATCCAAGTAAAGCTATTTCTAAAATTAAGAAAACTGATTCCTAATTTCTGTGTTTTTTTTTGTTTTTTTTTAATGTTTTATTTATTTCTAGGAGAGAGAGAGAGAGACAGCGTGAGCAGGGGAGGGTCAGAGAGAGAGGGAGTCACAGACAGAAACAGGCTCCAGGCTCTGAGCTGGCAGTCAGCACAGAGCCCGACGCGGGGCTCGAACCCACGAACCGCGAGATCATGACCCAAGCAAACGTCAGACGCTTAACCGACTAAGCCACCCAGGCGCCCCTGATTCCTAATTTCTAAGCAAAGCAAAGGGGTATCTTTTACCCTAGCATCTATTATTAAAATATTTTAATATCCTAATGAATATTACTGAAGTATGTTTAAAAATACTTACTTCCCTTAACAATCTTTCCTATAACTAACTGCGCACAGGCCCACAGGACTTTTTATTTTATTTGTATTTTAGAGAGAATGTGTGAGCAACAGAGAGAGGCAAAGGGAAAGAGAAAAAGAGAA
This sequence comes from Hyaena hyaena, assembly GCF_003009895.1. Lineage (NCBI taxonomy): Eukaryota > Metazoa > Chordata > Mammalia > Carnivora > Hyaenidae > Hyaena > Hyaena hyaena. The sequence goes on from NW_024080681.1 coordinate 2,228,016, forward strand.
CCTCAAGCAGGCTCCATGCTCCAGTGTGGGGCTCAGTGTGGGGCTCAATCTTAGGACCATGGGATCATGACCTGAGACAAAATCAAGAGTCAGACATTCAACCAAACCACCCAGGCTTTGACAGTCACCCAGCCACCTTCGGAAAAAAAAGAAAAAAAAATTTATTTTTTAAGGTAGGCTCCATGCCCAGCATAGAGCCCAATGCGGGGCTTGAACTCATGACCCTGAAATGATCAAGACCTGAATGGAGGGTCGCCTAGGTGGCTTAGTCAAGTAAGCATCTGACTTTGGCTCAAGTCAAGATCTTGTAGTTTGTGGGTTCAGGCCTCACATCAGCCTGAACTCACATCAGCCTATCAGCACAGAGCCTGCTTGGGATTCTTTCTCTCTGCCCCTCCCTGACTCATGCTTTCTCTTTCAAATAAATAAATAAACTTTAAAAAAGAAAAAGAAAAAGGAAGAAAAAGGAAGAAAAAGAAAGAAACAAACAAAGACAGACAGACAGATGGACTGGAGTTAAGATTTTGAGTTGGGACACTTAACTGACTGAGTCACCCAGGCACCCCATATTTTCAAACAACTTCAAACTTTATTTCAAGAGCGGTGGTTTTTCATGGAATTCTTTTCTTCTTTTTTAAATTTACTTATTTTGAGAGAGAGAGAAAGAGAGCATGCATGTGCAAGTGGGAGATGGGCAGAGAGAGACCCCAAAGGAGGCTCAACACTATCAGTGCAGAGCCCAACACAGGGATTAAAACCACAAACCATGAGATCATGACTTGAGCCAAAATTAAGAGTCAGATGCTTAACTGACTGAGCCACCCAAGTGTCCCATTCATGGAATTCCTAAGAATGGACTTGGGGCTTAAAGAATCTCAACATTTCTTCATTTAATGTTATTATCTGTAAACCTGGTATGTGATACACCCTTTCTTATTTAGGAAACTTGGAAGCCAGGTTGAAAGAAGTTTGCCTATGCACTTAAACATAAAACAAACAGCACAAAGAATGACTTTAATACATACACACCACACACCACACACACACACACACACACACACACACACACACACACACACACTGTGTTAGTATTCAAAGATGCAAGTCATGGGGCGCCTGGGTGGCTTAGTCGGTTAAGCGTCCGACTTTCGCTTGGGTCATGATCTCACGGTTCGTCGGTTCGAGCCCCACGTCGGGCTCTGTGCTGACTGCCAGCTCAGAGCCTGGAGCCTATTTCAGAGTCTGTGTCTCCCTCTCTCTCTGACCCTCCCCTGCTCACCTGTCTCTCTCTCTCTCTCTCTCCTAGAAATAAATAAAAATATTAAAAAAAAAAAAAGATGCAAGTCATACTTATCTAACTAAACAGAACCCTTTTCAAGTATTTACCTCTTTTCTAAGTTAACTGCACAGTATTTATTATATTCTGTAATTTATTAAATCTTAGCAATGTGATTCTAGGGGATTAAGCCGAACCATATAATCAGGAGAAACAAACTCTACTTGATTATTTTTTAAAAGATGAAAAATAGATATTAGGTGTAGCCACAATGCACAAGGGCAACACACATTTTACAGGCTGGATGACAGCTAGGTATAGCCCAAAACCACCCCAAAACCACATTCACAATAAAGCTGGGTCTTCTAATCAACACATTGCTATTTTATAATAATCATTTCTCATTGGTATTATAAATTGTTATTAACTCATAATTTGTGTATCAATACAAATCCTGTTTATGGGGGTTGTAGGGTACCAAAACCAATTTTTTGTATATGGTGGAGGAGGAAGAGACTGAGCAGGAAATCTGTAACTATATCATCCAGGTCATTTCATAGGCCCTTGCAAGGAAAGAGAAATAAAACAGATCATCACATTTTTAACTAATGTATGTTACAATGTAATTAAAATAACCACATTTTAGGGCAAAAATTCTAAGACAACATGAATATACAAGTATGATAATTGAAACAGTAAATTCCAATACCTCAATTCCAATCTACTCCAGACAAAGTAGTGCATATATATAATTGATTAAATAGATTTCTGTTAAAAGCATCTAAGGTGACCACTTATACACAAAATGACATCTCCTGGCTGCAGGCCCTTTGTTGAGAGCCTCAGTTCCAAGGATCATATGAATATCTATAGTGTTTTACCTATAAAGCACCATTATCACATTTTCCTCTTATGAAATGACTTACCCACATCTTGCTGCCCTATTAGATCTATGTTTGATTTATGTTTCTACCACCCATAGCCTAAACTAGGTAACTTTTAACGAGTCAATAAACAAGTTTATGGATGAATAAACAGCATGCACTCACATGTTCACTCTCTCTCACACGCACAAACAAAACAAAAAAGGAGGGTGGGGGAGAGCTAGGAGTTTACCCTAGCCACAAGCTCAATATGAATTATGTGATAGATCAAATAAAAAATCTAATGTAACAGGAATGTGGTATTCAAATCAAAGGCAGCTAGAATCTCTACCTTTCTTTTTGGTAGTTACACTATATTTGGAATATAATATTAAATTTATTTTGAGGTGGTCACTAAAAACTTAGGAAGCCTGAAAGGCTGCTATTATTTCATGATACTAGTAAAGAATAGGTAATTTAAAAATATCTGAAGTTAAGGATCATAAAAATTAACATAAATTGCTACCACTAATATTCTTACTTAAAAAAAAAAACCCTAAAATGAATCTTTACTTCCTTCATATGAAAGCAAGAGATTTTATAAATTAAAAGTACTTTTTTCTACAATGAGAATTACATTTTAATACAGAAAATAAGTTAATTTAAGTAATATTTATTTCCATGGGCAAAATAAGTTTCACAGTATTTTTATTCTCTGATTAGTAATGAAATTTATATTCTAATATCTGATTAAAAATAATTATCTTTTCATCCATTAATATCTTTCTTAAGCATCTGTACATCTGTACTTAAGCATAAGTACAAAAAATAAACATTACTAAATAGTAGCCAGTATGCTAAAAAGTTATAGAAAAATAAACAAATACACTCATGAAAAGGAAGACAAAACAATCAAAATACCAATGGCACAGACGAGCAAATTAAAACATTACTATATAGTAGCCAGTATGCTAAAAACGGTTATAGGAAAATAAACAAATACACTCATGAAAAGGAAGACAGAACAAATCAAAGTACCAATGGCACAGATGAGCAATTTAAAAGTTCTGAGGAAGGTGTAGGTAAATTTTTAAAAAGGCAGGACTTGAACTGTACATTAAAAGATGATCAAGACTTAAGATAAATGACTCGACTCAGAGAACAAACTGCTCATGGTATATTCAGCAACCAGATGATCATTCTGGGTGAAAAAGACACTTAATGTTGGGAAACGGAACAAAGTTTACAAAAATAGACTAGAATTAATTTACAGAGAATCCTAAAAGCCAAGTTAAGAAATCTGGCTTACAATCATTAATTGAGGACTTTAGAACAGTAAGCTGACATGAAAAAGCAAGCATTTAAGGAACAGTCTTCTTGTAGCAGTCCATAGGATAGCTTTAATGATAAATGGAAAGGAAGCTGGGAAACCTATTAGGAGGTGAACAATAAATCAAGGTTACATCAGTAGGAAAAACACAAAAGGAACAGTAAGCAATTACAGTAAGCAAGACAGAGAGTCTAACAGAGAATGCTCCAAGATTTTGCATCTAAGTACCCCTAACCAACAGAAAGAAAAAGTATGGGGTTTGAGTCGGTCAGGTCTGACTCAAATCTATGCTGTGTAACTTTAAAGAAATAATTTATCTTCTCTGAGCCTTAGTTTTCTCAGATATAAAAAGATATTTACCTTGTTTGGGTTTTGAGAAGATTAAATTAAAAACTATGCACCTAGGATACCCCAGGCACTATACCAATGAGATTTTTACCTTTCTCCCCTGGCTCCCTGTTCTTTATCCTTTAACAATTCTGTCTGAGAAATGAGCAGTACAGTAGGTAATCTGTTTAAAACTGTCACTTTAGAGTTAATAAAATTGAGTTAATGAGAAATTAAATGACTTAATGACATAAAACCAGCTACCTTTACTGTTGGCACCAGAAGACAGATCTATTGACCCATAAAACACATAAAAAGTAGTGGGAAATTATGAACAAAGAATCTTCTTTAAAGATACATCCTCTAAGAATACAACAGAGGATTGGGTTCAAAATTTAAAAACATTTAAATTTGACTGTAGCCTTAATACAAAAAAGATAATCCATTTTAAAAGAAAACATTTTTGGGTCACCTGGGTGGCTCAGTTGGTTAAGCATCCGACTTCGGCTCAGGTCATGATCTCACTGTTCATGGGTTCGAGCCCCGCGTGGAGTCCTATGCTGACAGCTATCTCAGAGCCTGGAGCGTTCTTCAGATTCTGTGTCTCTCTCCCTCTCTCTGACCCTTGCCTGCTCATGCTCTCTCTCTCTCAGAAATAAATAAAACATTAAAAAAAAAAAAAAAGAAAACCTTTTTTAGCATATATACCAAATTCTAGAGTAGGCTGAATTTCCAAATGGGAACCTTTCCATTAGAGAAGGAAAATTAATGGTATAAATTTCTTCTTTTAACTTAGACTGAATATAGGAAAACTTCATACACAGCAATAAATTTACTCACCTTCCATGGGCATGGAAATTTAGACGTAAAAACTGGTCCTCATGTGAAATTGCTCTTTTGGCACGCTGGTGTTTTTGGTGTAATGAATCCACATCATAAGATAATCCTTCATAATGTCTAATGTATTTATTTAAAGGGTTTCCATATTGACCTATAAAAAATAAACAGTTTGAATTAGTATCATCTTGAAGATCCATTCGAGTACTAATGCAATTCCATGATTATTCAAATATCTACACATACGTATGAAACAACTGTCTCACTGATGTTACTACCTCATTTTCACATACATTTTTCTGAAAATTTATTGTAATGGGAATTTCTTTTTTTTAATTTTGTTTGTTTGTTTGTTTTGTTTATTTTTGAGACAGAGAGAGACAGAGCACAAGTGGGGAGAGGCAGAGAGAGAGGGAGACACAGAATCTGAAACAGGCTCCAGGGTCTGAGCTGTCAGCACAGAGCCCGATGCAGGGCTCGAACCTACAAACCGTGTGATCGTGACCTGAGCCAAAATCGGACGCTCAACCGACTGAGCCACCCAGGCGCCCCTGTAATGGGAATTTCAACCATACACAATAGTCTGAATGTTAGTCACAGGTCTGTCTTTGATGTCTTTTATCAGGCTAAGTTTTCTATTAATACTTAGCTGATAAAAACTATCAGGAACAGATGCTGACATGTCACCTGCTCTTTCTGCACCTAGTAAGTTGATTACATGGATTTTTTTCTTTTAGTTTATTAACATGATGAATTAAGGTTGATTTTCTATTTTAAATGTTTTCTAATGTTTATTTTTGAGAGAGAGAGAGAGAGAGAGACAGAGTATGAGCAGGGGAGGGGCGGAGAGAGAGGGACACAGGATCTGAAGCAGGCTCTAGGCTCTGAGCTGTCAGCAAAGAGCCCGATGCAGGGCTCAAACTCATGAACTACGAGATGATGACCTGAACCAAAGTCAGATCCTTAGTCGACTGAGCCACTCAGGAACTCCCAAAATTGACTGATTTTCTAATATTAAACCAAGCTGTACTACTGAAATAAACCCCATTTGGGGGGCGCCTGGGTGGCTTAGTCGGTTAAGCGTCCAACTTTCGCTTAGGTCATGATCTCGCGGTTCGTGGGTTCAGGCCCCGCGTCGGGCTCTGTGCTGACTGCCAACTCAGAGCCTGGAGCCTGTTTCAGAGTCTGTGACTCCCTCTCTCTCTGACCCTCCCCTGCTCACGTTGTCTCTCTCTCTCTCCTAGAAATAAATTAAAAAAAAAAATTAAAAAAAAAACCATTTGGTTATGGTGTATTATCTTTTACAGTACTGTTGGATTTGATTTGCTAATACAGCTTTGTTTAGAATCTTTGTTATCTGTGTTCATGAAAAAGACTGGTCCATAGTTTTCTGTTTTTTTGTACTATCTTTGCCAAGTTTTAATATCAAAGTAAAAGAGGAGTTGGGAAATATTACCTCTTTTTCAGCTTCTTGGACACATTCATATAGCACTAGTATTCGTACCTCCTTAAATATTTGACAGAATTCAGCAGTAAAACCATCCTGGCCTAGAGTTCTCTTTGTGAAAAGGTTATTAATAACTACAATTTCAATTTCATATATAGATAAAGGGCTACTCAGGTTATCTACTTCTTAAATAAGCTTTGCAAGACCTTATCCATGTCACCTAAGATGTTAAAGTTATGGAAATAAAATTGTCCATAATATTCCCTTATCGTATTTTTTATGTCTTTTTGAATCTGCAGTGATATTACCTCTCCCATTCCTGATACTGGTAATCTATATCTTGTCTCTTTCATTCCTGATCAGGATAGCTAGAAATTTACTGATTTTACTTATTGTCCCCTCAAAAAACAACTTTTCTTTCCTTTGATTTTCCCTACCTATTTTTGTTTTCTATTTCTTGATTTTCCCTTTGATCGTCATTATTTCTTTTCTGTTTACGTTGAGTTTAACTGCTTTTTTGTTTCATAAGGCAATGCCACGGATTTAAGACTGTTTCTTCTCTACTCCAGATGTTTAGTGCTATAAATGTACCCCTAATGCAGCTTTAGCAGCATCCCAACAGATTCTGTTATGCTGTTACTATTTTATTCCATTCAGTATACCTTCTAATTTCCTTTTTGATCCCTGTGCTATTTATAAGTTTGTTACTTATTTTCAAATACTAAGGACTTTCTCAATTATCTTTCTGCTACTGACTTCCCATTTACCCCATTATAGCCAGAAAACATGCTTTGTACATCAAACCTTTTGGATACACAGAGTTGTTTTATGACACAGAATATGATCTTTATAATATTCATGTGCACTTGAAAAGAATGGGTATTCTGCTGTTAATGGTGAGTGTCCAGAAATGTCAATTTCTGCTCTTATTGAGTATTCTATAAATGCCAACCAGGTCAAGTTGGTTAATGGGGTTTTTCAAGTCTTTTATATCCTTACTGATTTTTCTACCTACTTGTTCTATTTTCAAAAGAGGGGTACTGAAATCTGTCTATGATTGTGATCTTTTGTTTTTCCCCTGCAACTGTTTGCTTCATTGATGTTTGAAGCTCTGTTACTACATGCATAAATGTTGATTATCATGCCTTTTGGATTAATTCATCCTTTGTCATTAACAAATGATCTTCTTTATTTTTTGCGATATTTTACATGCTAAAATCTACTTTGATATTGATATAGCCACTACCCTCTTTTTTTCTTTTTTGGACTAGCATGGTATATCTTTTTCCATCCTTTTACTTTTAACCTACCTGTATCTTGATATTTAAAGTGAATTTGTCATAAGCAGCATATAATCAGGTCTTGCTTTTTTTCTTTAAGTGAGCTCTATGCCCAACACTGGGCTTGGACTCACAACCCTGAGATCAAGAGTTACATATTCTACCAATTGAGCCAGCCAGGCGTCCCTTGGGTCTTGCTTTTATTTTTATTTATTTATTTTTTTTTTTAATTTTTTATTTTTTTTACAAATTGTCAAATTAGTTTCCACAGAACACTCAGTGCTCATCCCCAAAGTGCCCTCCTCCGTGCCCACCCCCCCTTCCCCCCACATCCATCAGTCCTCAGTTTTTGTCAGCATTCAAGAGTCTCTCATGGTTTGCCTCTCTCCCTTTCCCCCACCATTTCCGCCCTTCTTCTCCCCCCTTGTTCCTCCGTCAAGTTCCTCCTAATCCTCCTATACGTGCAAACATATGATATTTGTCCTTCTCTGCCTGACTTATTTCGCTCAGCATAAGGGTCTTGCTTTTAATCTAATTTGATAATCTGTGCCTTTTAATTGGGATGTCTAGATCATTTAAATTTAAAGTAGTCACTAATGGTGTGCCTGGGTGGCTCCACTGGTTAAGCATCGACTTTGGCTCAGGTCATGATCTCACCATTCTTGAGTTTGGGCCCTATGTCAGGCTCTGTGCTAAGAGCCAGAGCCTGAACCCTGCTTCAGATTCTGTGTCTCCCTCTCTCTCTCTCTCTCTGCCCCTCCCCTATTCGTACTCTGCGCCTCTCTCTCTCAAATATAAATTAAGACATTAAAAAAAAATTTTAGGGGCACCTGGGTGGCTCAGTCAGTTGGGCGACCAACTTCAGCCTAGGTCATGATCTCACAGTTCGTGGGTTCGAGCGCCACATCGGGTCCTGTGCTGACAGCTCAAAGCCTGGAGCCTGTTTCAGATTCTGTGTGTGTCTCTCTCTCTCTGCCCCTCCCCCGCTCATGTTCTGTCTGTCTCAAATATTAATAAACTATGAAAAATTTTAATAAAGTAGTTACTAATATGGGTAGGTTTAAGTCTTTCAGTGTCATTTATTTCTATTTGACTCATCTGCACTTTGTTCCTTTTTTCCTTCTTTTGGACTAATTATTTTTTATGATTTCATTATTATCTCTTCATTGGCTTATTAGTGAAACTCTTTGGTTATTTCAGTAGTTGCTTTAAGGCTTATAGTACACTCATTAACTTATCCCTGCCTACCTTCAAGTGATATTATAACACGACAGGTAGAAGAACTTCCATTTATCTCCTCCTGGCCTTTAGGTTATTGCCATTGTATATTTTACTTATATATATGTTATAAACCCCACAATATATTGTTGCTGTTTGGGTTGAAATAATTATCTTTTATTAAAATTTTTAATGTTTATTTATTTTTGAAAGAGTGAGAGACAGAGTGCTAGCAAGGGAGGGACAGAGAGAGAGGGAGACACAGAATCTCAATCAGGCTCTAGACTCCAAGCTGTCAGCACAGAACCTGACAGGGAGCTCAAACCCATGAACCATGAGATCATGACCAGAGCCAAAATGGGACACTTAACTGACTGAAGCACCCAGGTGTTCTGGAATAATTATCTATTAAGGAGGTTTAAATAACAAGAAAAAAAAATCTCCTTTAATCATCATGTTCAGGGTTCTTTGTTCCTTTATGTGAATACATATTTCCATCTAGAATCATTTTCCTTCTGGATGACTTCCTCTAACATTTTTTCTACTGGTGAAAAACTCTTCCAGCTTTTGTATGTCTAAAGTCTTTATTCTGTCTTCACTTTTTAAAGATATTTTCACAGGGCACAGAATTACAGGCTGACACGTTCATATATTTTTCTTTAAATACTTTTAAAATGTTACTCCACCATCTTTTCAATTGTATTTCTTCTGACAAGAAATTTGCCACCCTTATCTTGCTCCTCTGAATACAATGTGTCTTTACCCTCCCTAGTTTGCTTCTAAGGTTTTCCTCTTTATCCTTAGCTTTGAGCAATTTGATTATCATGTGCTTTGGTTTCTTCATATTTCTTGAGCTTTATATCAGTGAACTTCTTGGATCTGTGGGTGGACAGTTTTTCAACCATTATTTCTTCCAGGTTTTTTGTTGTTGTTGTCGAACTCTCCATCCTTCTCTAGGCGGATTCCAATTACAAGTATATCAGGTCACTCAAGCCCTTCCCACAGTCCACTAGTGGTTTTTCATATTCATTAAAAATTCTTTTATCTCTTTTCATTTTGAATTGTTTCTGCTATGTCTTCTACTTCACTAATATTCTGCAATGTCTAATCTGTTGTTAATGCCATCCAGTGTACTTCCCATTGAAAACAGTACAGTTTCCATCTCTACAAGTTAGATTTGTGTTTTATTTTCTATGTCTCTGCTTATATTATATGAAAGTCATAATAACTCTTTTAATGCTTTGTTACTTCTAATACCTGTGTCACTTCTAGGTTGGCTCCAATTGGTTGCTTATTCTTCTCATTATAGATTATTGTTTTCCTGCTTCAATGCATGCCTTAGAATCTTTCACTAAATGGATTCCAGACAGTACAAATTTCACTTTATTGGGTGGTAAGCATTGTTTGTATTTTTATAAATATTCTCAGATTTTGTTTTAGGACAAAGTATAGTTACTTGGAAACAGTTTGATCCTTTTAGGTCTTGGATTTATAATTTGTTAGGTGGGTCTGGAGCAGTGCTCAGTGTAGGGCTAACTCTTCCCCACTACTAAAGCACGACCTTTCTGAGTAGTCTACCATTGCTGTAAAAATTAAGAGTTTTTCTAGTCTGGCCAATGAGAACAGGCACTATTTCCTGCTTTATGTGACACAAGGTTCTGTTTCTTTCCCTGGACTCAGATAGCTTCTTCACATGTATGCATTGATCAATACTCTGCCAAACACTAGGGGAACCCTTTGCAAATCTCAGGGATTCTCTCTCTATGCAGTGTTCTTCACTCTGATATTCTGTCTGTGAATTCTAGTTGCTTAAACCCTCTTGAGTGTCAGTTTCATCTCCTCAACTCAGACAGTTGGTCTCCACCTAGGTTCCTTCTCATATCACTGCAGATAGGCATTTTCTCAAGATAGAAAGCTGAAACAATCATAGGTCTTGACTCATTTAAGATATTTTCCCTCTCTCAGGGACCACTGTCCTTTACAATCTGGTGATCAGGTAACCAGTGTCTTAAAAACTGTGGTTTCTCTGAGTTTTTTTCCTTAGTTTTTTTCAGACGGGATAAATCTGGTTCTGGTTTCTCCATCCTCACCATGAGGGATTCCTTAACAAACAGAAATTTCTTCCTGAAGAAAACTGCCCTCTTTTGGGGCGCCGGTGGCTCAGTTGGTTGGGTGTCTGACTGCAGCTCAGGTCATGATCTCACAGTTCGTGGGTTCGAGCCCCGCGTCGGGGTCTATGCTGACAGCTAGCTCAGAGCCTGGAGACTTTTTCAGATTCTGTGTCTCCCTCTCTCTCTGACCCTCCCCTGCTCACGCTGTCTCTCTCTCTCTCAGAAATAAAACGTTAAAAAAAAAAGAAAAAGGAAGAAAACTGCCTTCTTTTATAAAACAAAGTACCACGTTTGTTTTTAAAAAGAAACTATAATGGTTTATCTAGAGTACTGCATAAAGCGTTCGTATCCATCACTGAATTTTCTGTATATACAAGTCAGTGACTAGTCATTATACAGTTAAGGACACAAATTCTTAGGTCAAATGATCTGAGTTTAAGTGCTGGAGAATGACTGCACAACAAGGTAAATACACTTAACACTACTGAGCTGTATACTTAGAAATGGTTAAGGTAGTAAATTTTATGATAAGCATTTTTTTACTAGAATAAAAAAACTATTGGGTTTAAATCCCATCACCTTCATTTATTAGCTTGTTTCCCTAATCAAATGGAAAACTTAGCTTCACTGCTCCATCCCTAAAACTGCAAAGAAGTAAGGGTGCCTGGGTGGCTCAGTAGCGTAAGCATCCGACTTGGCTCAGGTCATGATCTTGCAGTTTGAGTTCAAGCCCCACCTCACAGTTTGTGATGACAACTTGGAGCCTGGAGCCTTTTGAATTCTGTGTTTCCCTCTCTCTCTGCCCCTCCCCTGCTCATGTTCTATCTCTCCCTGTCTCTCAAAAATAAACAAACGTGGGGCGCCTGGGCAGTTCAGTCAGTTAAGCATCTGACTTCGGCTCAGGTCATGATCTTGCAGTTTGAGTTCAAGCCCCACCTCACAGTTTGTGATGACAACTTGGAGCCTGGAGCCTTTTGAATTCTGTGTTTCCCTCTCTCACTGCCCCTCCCCTGCTCGTGTTCTATCTCTCCCTGTCTCTCAAAAATAAACAAACGTGGGGCGCCTGGGCAGTTCAGTCAGTTAAGCATCTGACTTCGGCTCAGGTCATGATCTCACAGATCGTGGGTTCGAGCCCCGCATCAGGCTCTGTGCTGACAGCTAGCTCAGAGCCTGGAGCCTGTCTTCGGATTCTCTATCTCTCTCTCTCTCTCTCTCTCCCTCTCTCTCTCTCTTTCTCACCCTCCCCTGCTCACGCTGTCTCTCTCTACTTTCAAAAATAAAAAAAAAAAAATTAAATTAATAAACATTTTTTAAAAAGTTTTTTTTTAACTGGAGAGAAATAGAATACCTCTCTCTTAAGGCTGTTTGGATTATGATTTAAACCATGGGTGGCAATTAGCAAAGTGCCTCCAATACAGTAGTCACGGTAAATAATTGTCCTCCTCCTCCTCCTCCTTCTTTCTTCTTCCTCTTTTTCTTTGTCATCATCATCATCTCCTCCATCTCTTCCTTTAAAAGTTCCTCCTCCCACACTTGCCTTTGAGACTTACATGCACTAATTGAGGCCATAAACTGAAGAATAAACACAGAACTGGATTTGCATTCTGACACTTCCTAGTAATGACTGCATGAGCTACGTGATTTTTTAACTTTTTATTTTATTTTTTTTAATGTTTTATTTATTTCTAGGAGAGAGAGAGAGACAGCGTGAGCAGGGGAGGGTCAGAGAGAGAGGGAGTCACAGACTGAAACAGGCTCCAGGCTCTGAGCCGGCAGTCAGCACAGAGCCCGACGCGGGGCTCGAACCCACGAACCGCGAGATCATGACCTAAGTGAAAGTCGGACGCTTAACCGACTAAGCCACCCAGGCGCCCCATTTTTTAACTTTTTAAAAATCTTAGGGTTTTTATCTGTAACACAGAAATAAGGACTACCTTAAATGCATGTGAACTGCTTAGCACAACGGTTGGCATTAAAGGATCATTTAATTTAAACTATTATTGAATAAATTCACTCTACTCTTGAATGCACTGTTCTCAAGAGAAATGATAAGAATGGAATCCAAAACTATCTTTGCAACTAACAAAGAAAATATAGTGAAGCTAGGGTATAAGAAACAATAAAGCTTACTGGTATGAAATGTTTAAAAATCAAGACTAAATAATGGAATCAAATATTATACTACACATTCATCATATTCTTTAAAAATATTTTAAGTTTATATTTAGGTTTAAAAATACCAGGGGCACCTGAGTGGCTTAGTCAGTTAAGCGTCCGACTTTCGCTTAGGTCAGGATCTCGCGGTTCGTGGGTTCAAGCCCCACATTGGGCTCTGTGCTGACTGGAGCACAGCTGACTCCAGTTCAGAGCCTGGAGCCTGTTTCAGTCTGTGACTCCCTCTCTCTCTGACCCTACCCTGCTCACGCTGTCTCTCTCTCTCTCCCCTGGAAATAAATAAAACATTTAAAAAAATAAAAATAAAAATAAAAATAAAATAAAAATACCCCACACAAGAGAAAATATCAAGGAGAAATAAAGAATGGGAAAGTTGTAGTATGAGAACTTTTGGGTGTTTCTTTCATTTTGTAAATCAAATGTAGGATTTCCACTAGATTACTAAATTGTATTTAAGTGGACTGAATAGCCACAGCACAAACTTGGCTTTGCAAAGTTACTGCTTCCACTCCTTTTTCAGCATCAAAAAAAGTCAACTTTTTAAGTTACAGTTCAGATAAAGTGTTCTGCCACTTCTGGTAACTTAAAACAATAACTATGGCTGTTCCAGTGACATGTGATAAAAGCTCAATTATTTGCATGAATGGAACACTCCTGAGTTATTAAACAGTCACCTTTTCTCTGTCACACACACACAAAGGAATTTTCTAAGGCAAGATAATGTTTACTTTCACTGGCAAAGGATCTGAGTAATGGTTTTCTGGATCTTTATAACTGAGATAAAACATAATTCACAGATTTTAATTGGTCAAGTTAAAAATGCTACCCAAGAACATATAGTTACCAAGTCCACGTTCTTATCATCTTCTACATAAGACCTATTTTCTGTGTTAGCTATGGCGAAACACCAGTATTTTATGATATGATCTCAGTAAGATAAAAAAATAAAAACACTGAAGATATTGTATTAAAACTGTATTATGTAATTGATCTCCCCCAATACTTAATAAAACAAAGGGGATGCATGGGAAAAAAACCATAAAAACCAGCACACCCTCCTATATTTTAAAAAAAATTGTGGGGGGGCACCTGGGTGGCTCAAACAGTTAAGTGTCCGACTTCAGCTCAGGTCATGATCTCATGGTTCATGGGTTCGAGCCCCAGGTCGGGCTCTGTGCTGACAGCTCAGAGCCTGGAGCTTGCTTTGGATTCTGTCTCCCTCTCTCTCTGCCTCTCCCCTGCTCGCATTCTGACTCCATCTCTCAAATACGTATAAATGTTAAAAAATAAATAAATAAATAAAGAAAGAAAATTCTTGTGGTGCCTGAGTGCCTCAGTTGGTTAAGCATCTGACTCTTGATTTTGGCTCAGGTCATGATCTCACAGTCCTGAGATGGATGGCTCTGCACTAGGTGTGAAGCCCACTTGAGATTCTCTCTCTCTCTCTCTCTCTCTCTCTCTCTCTCTCAGGGCACCTGGGTAGCTCAATCGGTTAAGTGTCAGACTTCTGCTCAGGTCATGATCTCACAGTTCATGAGTTTGTTCGAACCCCACATCAGACTATCTACGGTCAGCACAGAGCTTGCTTTGGATCCTCTGTCTCCCTCTCTCTTTGAACCTCCCCTGCTCGCGCTCTCAATCACTCATAAATGAATAAACTTTAAAAGAAAAATTATCTCTCCCTCTCCTTCTGCCCCTTCCCAACTCATACTCTCACTCAAAAAAAAAGTTAAAAACAAATTTCTCAAGAACAGAAACCAAGTAAGAAAAGACTATAACCAGTGTGTGCTGCAGTGAGCTAATACAGACTCATAAGCACCTAATCTCTTCCCACATCTGTAATCAATGACGTTATGTTGGTAGCTTGAAATCAGCCATGGGGGGTTGGTGGGTGGATATATTTACACACTGAAATTAGAAACGGCTACAAAGCAGAGTTTTTTCCTTGTATTCAAGGACCTAGTGCATTAATACAACACTGAACATAATCTAATGATATAATCTCTCAAACAGGCAGCCAAGGAGACAAACAGAATATTATAATGAGAAAGTGGAAAAGTATAGCACACTGGACTCCTGACGCTGCTCCTAACACTCAGAAGTCATACAATTCACTTTTTTTTTTTTTTAATCCCAAAGGAGAACAGAGCCCTGGAATTCTCAAAGAGGTTGTATATGATCATGACCACATGACTGGAGAAAAGTGGATAAAACACAAATAATCAACCCTTCTAACACTGGCTCACAGACCAGGGAAAATGAAATTCCCCTCATTATATCACAGCAAAAAGAAAAAGAGAAAAGCCACACAACCATAAACTTCACACTGTCCAAATATACTAGAGCAAAAACAATGAAAGAAACAAAACAAAAAAAACAAAGTAGTAAATAATCCAATTAAGAAGGAAACAAAAAACATTTGGAAACAATCCTGGACAAACTAGAATCAGTCTTGGATACTATTAAGGAGATCCTGTTAATTTTCCTCAGTACAACAACACTGTGGTTATATAGTAGAATATTCTGAATTTTTGGAGATATATTTAAAAGTATTTAGGGGTAAAGTGACATGCATAATTTTCATTGAAGTTAGTCCAGGCAGGACAAAAAGTAAAAGGATGCAAACTATTAAACCAGTTTCCACTTCTGGCTATAATAGAAAAGAAAAAGGGACTCAATTTAACTTACCACCACCATAAACAATTAGGATACTAAAGAAAACCGTAAGAAGATAAGCAAAATGAGATAAGATCTGCAATTGGCTCAACTTACTAACTACAAGCAGTGACCAGGCCACTTGCAGGGTGGAAGAACCCCAACAGCCTTGTGTTCTTAATAAACTGAGGAGCCAAATAACTGAGTTCAGTGAGACAGGGTGTTCAGAATTTGTGGGTTAGAGTATCAAGGGAAAATTGAACAGAGGGAGCCTGATACCTAGTCCCCTTATGTGCCTGGTTGAGTACTAATCTGAACACGTGAGAGAATAAACTATCCCAGCCCAGAAAAATGAACCACACACACAAAAAAGTAAGTAGAACTATCTTCAAAGCCAGTAAAGGGCTGGAACTGTTTGTATTCCCACTATCCAGGGAAAAAAGATCTTTAATATATGGAGCATTAAGTACAGCCCTCAAAAAACATCACCCTATTCATGGGGTAAAACAAGCCATACACTAAAGCTGTTGTGGACCTTACCCTAGCAAAGCTTAAAGACAATATTTCAAAGGATTAAATTGATTCCAAGTAGTTTAACTATACACCAAAAAAGTCAGATAGTATCTAAAGGAGAGACAAAACCTAAGTCACAAAAAAGATAAAAATCAGAATGACTTCAAAAACTACCATGCATGTAAAAAAAAAAAAATCAGGAAAATATATTTTTCTGCATAACTGGGAAAAAAATCTGACAATAGAGACAGAAATTACAGAAATAATGGAATTAGCATACAAAGAGGTTAAAACAGCTATTATAAGTATGTTCTATATGTAAAGAGCATACAAGAAAACAAACATGTTGGGGGGGGGAGTAAAAGATTTAACTATAAATCTACAGAACCAAGAAACTCAACAAACCTTTAAAAATAATGTTTTTATTTATTAATTTTTCAGAGAGGAGAGAAAGACAGAGGCGTGAGCAGGGGAGGCGCAGAGAGAGAAGGAGACACAGAATCTGAAGCAGGATCCAGGCTAAGCTGTCAGCACAGAGCCTGACGCAGGGCTTGAACCCACAGACCACGAGATCATGACCTGAGCCGAAGTTGACACTTAACCAACTGGGCCACTCGGGCGCCCAGAAACTCAACATATCTTAAGCATAATTAAATACAAAAGAAACCACACAGAGGCAAGTCATAAACTAATGGCTGAAAACTAGGGACAAAAAACTCAAAGGAGCTAGAAAAAAAGACACATTACATACAGAGAAACAAAAGTATAAATGACACCATAATTCTAAATAAGTCAGAAGATAATGCAGCAACATGTTTAAAAGTACTATAAGGGGGGAAAAAACTTCTCAACCTAAGAGTCTATATCCATTTGTGAAAATATCTTTCACAAATGAAGGTGAAGGGGGGAGAAAAGGTGACATGAACACTTTTTTCAGATATCAAACTTGCCAAATCATCACTAATACACACCTGCATTACAAGAAATGTTAAAGGAAGCTTTTCAGGCAGAACAGATGGAAATCTGTACTGACACAGAGTAATGCCAGAAATAATGAACGTATAAGAAAATACAAAAGAATTTTCTCCTCTTTTAATCTCTTTAAAAGTTAAATTACTATTAAAAAAAACACAATGTGCTGTGACATTTATGATGCATTAAATAAAAAATTAAAATGTATGATAGTAACAGCCTAGTGGAAAAGAGAAATAGAATTGTGTATTATCTAAAGATATATAGGGGCACCGGGGTGGCTCAGTCGGTTGAGCGTCCGACTTAGGCTCAGGTCATGATCTCATGGTTCGTGGGTTCGAGCCCCGCATCAGGCTCTGTGCTGACAGCTAGCTCAGAGCCTGGAGCCTGCTTCCGATTCTAGATCTCCCTCTCTCTCTGACCCTCCCCTGCTCAAGCTATAGCTCTCTCTCTGTCTCAGAAATAAATAAAACATGAAAAAAAAATTTTAATAAAGATATATAATGATAAGTTATTGATATACATTGCATACCCTAGGAATAACTTCTAAAAAAGAAAAATAGCAAACAGGTATAACACAGCCAACAAAGATAAATGGAATCTTTTAAAAATAAATTAGTCACAAAAAACTGCAGGAAAAGAAGGGGGGAGGGAACTAACAGAAAATAAATAGTATGGAGTGCCTGGATGATTCAGTCAGTTAAACGTCTGACTCTTGATCTCACAGGATCGTGAGTTCAAACCCAGTGTTGGGCTCCATGCTTAGTGTGGAACATATTTAATTAAAAAATAAAAGAGGAAGGAAAACAGAAAACATAGTATAATGATAGTTTTAAACTTAACTTTATCAATAAATACATTAAACATAAATGATCTAAACCAATAAATAAACATGAGACAGTCATTTTCTTATTTTTACAAAAAAAGGAAGATGTAAATACAGGCTGTACAAAGACACTTAAACACAAAAATAAACATGAGGTAAAGTAAAAAGAATGGGAAAAGTTATACCATGCAAACAATCCATCTCCATCTGACAGATGGAGATCAGGTTGTGATCTCAGTTTGTTGAGTTTGAACCCTATATGGGGCTTGCTACTCTCAGTGCAGAGTCCAGTTCAGATCCCCTACCCCTCTCTCACTACACCTCCCCTGCTTGTACTCTCTCAAAAGTAAAATACTAAAAAAAATTTTTTTAAGTCCAGAATCAAAAACAAAGACAACTCAAATATTACAACTTGTCCTCTTTAAGGAAATTAAAGAAATCAACATCCTACTCACCTCCAAGAAACTACTAAGCAACTTGTAATGACTCATTAGTCATAATTAAATATATTTTTGTTAATAAGACATAAGTAGCAAAAAAAAGAGGGGAAACAAAAAGATTAAATGACAACCAGTGATCACAGGTACCAAATGAACACTGGGGGAAACCAAACATCAAGGGAAAATATCAGTTAAGAAAGTAGGAACATACACCATTTTCAAGGACTTAACAGTATTGAAGTTCCAAACTCAACATTTAAGCTAAAAAGCTAAAAGAAAATCTGGGAGCGTACTACTCACCATGTGTTCAAATAAGTCCATTCATTAATTATTACCAGAGAGACTAGAAATTTGTGTTTGTAGATGTTGAGTCTTGACACAAAATCGTGTTTCAGAGACTGGCTTCCTGGGTATCTCCTGGGGAATTGTTAGCAATGCCGAATCTCAGGCTCCCCTTTGGAATGCCCCAAGCAACTCAAACTATGTGATTCCCAGTGATCTGTATGCATTTTGAAGTTTCAGAAGCTCTGAAACTTTTCTGTATATACAGAAATTCCCTGACTTCTAAGAGCTGCTGCATCTCTCTTTTTCTACATGCTTGCTTCAATCTAAGTATTTAATAGTATATTAATAGGGCTAGTTACCACAGGTGCTATCATTTAAACAAGAAATGCCGTACCTTGTACGCATTTTCTAATCAGGTCATATACTGATTAGAAAAAGTTCCCAAATAATACAAAACAGAGGTAAGCAAATTAACCCAAAAGCCAATTCCAGCCAACCACTTGTTTTTGCAATACAGCTATATGCTCATTCTTTCATAAATTTTCTCTCAGAGCTTTCATATAACAGCAGAGTTGAATAGGCAGAGTATTACAAAACAGGCATTAAATTTGTACAAAGTCACTTTAGCACTTAGTTTCATTAGACTGATTCATTATAAACCATCTTTTTTTCCCCTCAACAACAATAATTCTAATATGAGATCCATGTGCCTTTGTAGGGGATTCATGAGCCCCTGGACTTTGCATGCAAAAGTCTAAGAATATTATTTTCTCTCTCTCTCCTTTTAGCTGGTACTTTAATTCTGTTTTTCTTATTTAAATCTTTTAGTCCTCTCTTTGTAATTCTTTTTTTTAAAACTTAACTACGCTAACTAGGACTACCAAACCATGTTGAATAACACTGTGAGCATTTTTACTTTGCTCCTGGTTTTAACAAGAGCATCTTCAGTTTTTATCATATAATATGTTCATAATATGATGCTAAGGTTGTTTCTTCCTATTGCTATTTTAGAAATCTAGTACTTTAAAATTCACATGAAAAGACATTTGTTTTTTCTGTCTTGTTTTGTTTTTTAAATGTTTATTTTTTGAGAGAGAGAGAGAGAGAGAGAGACACACACACACACACACACACACACACACACACAGCGCGAGTGGGGGAGGGGCAGAGAGCGAGGGAGACAGAATCTGAAGCAGGCTCCAGGCTCTGAGCTGTTAGCACAGAGCCCGACACGGGGCTCGAACTCACAAACCATGAGATCATGACCTGAGCTCAAGTCCCAATGCTTAACCAACTAAGCCACCCAGGTGCTCCAAGATATTTGTTTTTGTTTTTTTTAAAAGCTTCACATTTCACATCTTTAAACAGAAAAGTTAAAAATCTAAAACTACACAAGCCTCTTTTATTTTCTAAATGTATTCTAATCGATTTAAATGAACACTGATAGCTTCCCACATACAAAAAAAAAAATTATTGAGCATTTGCAATCTGCCAGGCCCTGTAGTACTCTACATTATTTTTCATTTAACCCACCCAACAAACCTATAAAGAACTATTAGCCCACTTTTAAAAAATTGAGGTTTGAGAGCTATGTAATAAGACCAGAGTCACATACCAAACAGGAGGCAGTGCCAAGACGTTAATTTTGGTTTCAAGGACTTCGTAATTTTCTACAATAATTCCATTGTCCTCATCATAAACGAGGCAAGCCACCATTCACATTTCTGATGGGACTAAAAAAAACTGAAGAGACAGGGTGCCTAGGTGGCTCAGTCAGTTGAGCTTCCAACTTCAGCTCAGGTTATGATCTCATGGTTTGTGAGTTTGAGCCCCATGCTGGACTCTGTGCTAACAGCTCAGAGTCTGGAGCCTGCTTCAGATTCTGCGTCTCCCTCTCTTTCTCTCTCAAAAATAAGTAAACATCAAAAAAAAAAAAAACCAAAACTGGAGAGAAAGGGGCACCTAGCTGGCTCAGTTGTTAGAGTATGCAAGTCTTGATCTCAGAGTTGTGGGTTGGAGCCCCACACTGGGTGCAGAGATTACATAAAAATAAAATTTTCAAAAAAAAAAAAAAAAACCTGAAGAGAAGAAAAGTATCAAAATACAGCACATGGCAGGGACCTTTCAAAACCTAAACTGACAGGGGCGCCTGGGTGGCTTAGTCGGTTAAGCGTCCGACTTTCGCTTAGGTCATGATCTCGCGGTTCGTGGGTTCGAGCCCCGCGTCGGGCTCTGTGCTGACTGCCAGCTCAGAGCGTGGAGCCTGTTTCAGTCTGTGACTCCCTCTCTCTCTGACCCTCCCCTGCTCACGCTGTCTCTCTCTCTCTGTCCTAGAAATTAAAAAAATAATAATAATTTTAAAAAATAAAATTTAAAAAAAATTAAAAAAAAAAAACCTAAACTGACATCTGCCTCTAAGATGTGGAAAAACATGTAATAAAATACCAAATAAGAACATATCTTTTAAACACCCAGAAAATATATATGTATACCCTTGATTTCCACAGCCAGTGAACAAAATTGGCACAGCTTACTCCACAGGAGCCCGTGCCAATCTCCAACCCTGCACTACTTAGCTCAGTCAGATACCACAAAATTGCCAGTTCCCACACAGAGTATCTAGACCTACTCAACTGAGATCTGTTCCTATACTTTAGCAAATAGTCAAAAGCTCAAAAAGTAAGGGCAAAATGCAGTTCTATCACCAAATCTCACTGATGCAGTTAAAGATTCACCTATCTCCTCAACTCTAATCTGAACAGAGCTTGGCCTCTGACCTACTCGCCTCTGTATCTGATCTCCCCTTATTGCAGATCTTCCTGATTCCCTTCTTCTAAGCTGCTTATTTGTCTACTCCAATCTGTAATCAAGTACAGGCGACCACTGAACGACATGGGGGTTAGGGGCACCAACACACACACACACACACACACACACACACACACACACAACCCCATGTGCATGTGTTGAAAATACACATCTAACTTTCAAATTCCCAAAAACTTAACTACCAACAACCTACTGCTACCAGAAGCTTTATCAATAACATAGTAAATTGTGAATACGTTTTATGTACTATATTCTTACAACAATGTATTCTACAGAAAAGGCACTGAAAAATATCATAAGGAAAAAACAATACATCTACAGTACTGTATTTATCAAATAAAATATGCACGTAAGTAAACCTGTGCCATTCAAACTCATGTTTTTCAAGAGTCAACTGTATTCCATTCCTGACCCTTGTTACTTGCTAGATTCTCCCAAGTTACATCATAAATACATAAATACATACATAATATGTATACATATTATATACATAATACATAAATGTATATGTCTTAGTCCTAACAATATCATTGCTTCTATAGTTTAAAGCTTGAACCAAGAGAAATTATGAATCAGACAAAATAATACCAGACACAGAGAGGAATCCAAGATTTTGTGTTCTTTGCAAATCAATCTGCAAATCCTGTATAAGAAACGTGACCTAGAACCCACAAATTTTTCCATAAATACTAAAGCATTCTCTTACTTAAAGTAATATTCTATTACTTAACAATAATAGTGGAACCCTCTCCACTTTTATCTTCTTTAAAACTATCCCGGTATCCCTAGAAGCCAGCAATATATACTACAATTACCTCCAAAATATCACATGAAAAACACCACAATGCCGCACCTCTCCAACACCACTTTTCTACCAGACACAACCATAAAACTGGCTGAAAATCTGCACTTGGCAGGCTCAGTTGGTACAGCATGCAACTCTTGATCTCAGAGTTTTAAGTTTGAGCCCCACACTGGATATAGAAATTACTTAAAAAAATAAAATAAAATCATTTTTTTAAAAAGTTGCAAGATGTACACTACTAGCAAAACATCAGCAAGCAAACAGGTCTGCTCAGCTCAGAATCCAGGTCTCCAATGAGCGGTCTGATTAGAGGAGCCTAGTTCAGAAGACCAGTTTACATGCCTATGTCCTAGCTGCAAATGAAGAAAGCTGGGAATTTGAATTAGGAAAACAGAATTTATGAGATTGAAATCAGTGCCAAACATGACAAGGTTCAAAAATTTCTAGGCAATCAAAAACCATAACAAATAACTCGCCTCTTGCCCCAACTATCCAGGTTATTTTTCACACAGCATACACAGTGATGTTGTTCAAATAAACTCATATTGCGTCTGTCCTCTGCTCAGAAACTTCCAAGTGTTTCCCAACTGCTCAGTCCTAACCTTGCATGGCTTACAAGGCTAACCATGGGGACTGCATTCCCCTCCTCTACCCCCATAACTGTCTCACCACTCTTCCCTTATATTGTGTGCCCCAGTAGTCCCCTTGTCATCCCTCTGCCTAGAACATCTTTCCCCAAAGCAGGGCTGGGCACCACACTTTATTCAGGTATCTACTCAACCTCAAGCTTTCTTTGGTCACCCTATCTAAAAACATATATCTCAGCCATTCTCATTCTAATAAGCTGCTTTAGTTTTCTTCATATTATTTCTTATTGACATATATCCACTACCAGAGTATAAATTCCATGAAAATAAGGATTTTATTTTGTTCAATGATATAACCTCAGTGCCTAGAAAAAAGTGAGACAGAAAATAAGTGCTCAATAAATATCTGCTTTATGAATTAACAAATCCACTCAATGGCTCATGGAAATTTCCATTTTCATTTGTACTGATAAAGAAAGAAACCTATACCTTGCTGATAAGAAACGCATAAATCAATCAGAAAATACATGGTCTTATGATATTTATTCAAGAAGTATCAGAATTTCTAACATGCCTAGCATTTGCAAAATGCAACTTGTTAAAAATAAAATTATAAATCTATTCACTAGGTAATTTCTTTTAAGTTTATTTTGAGAGCAAGAGAGAGAGAGAACACACACATACACACACACGAGTCAAGAAGGGGCAGAAAGAGGGAGAGAGAGAATCTAAAGCAAGTTCCATGCTGAGTGTGGAGCCCAACACGGGGCTCAATCTCATAGACTGTGAGATCATAATCTGAGCATAGATCAAGATCAACTTCCAGAGGCACCCAGGTGCCTGGCCTTTATTTTTAGAAAGAGAGAGAGAGAGAGAGAGCGTGCGCAAACAGGGGAGAGGGACAGAGGCATTAAGAGAGAGAATCTTAAGCAGGCTCCACACTCAGTGCAAAGCCTGACATGAGGCTCAATCCCACAACCCTGGGATCATGACCTGAACAGAAATTAAGAGTAGGACCCTCAAACTACTGTGCCGCCCAGGCACCGCACCAGGTAATTTTTTTTAATCTTCTACTGATGCTAACTGCATTTCAGATACTTGTCTCTGCAATTACCTATTCAGCTTTTATCACCATTTTGCATGACTTTCTGGACAATTCTAACTCTCATATTCCTACTGCAACTAAGTTTTTCAATTACCACAGCGGGTCAACATATCCTACTTTATGTTCTAACAGTTTAGCAAGCATTATCTTTACTTATAAGTAGAACTAAATTTCACAAGAATCTCAGCTTTGACACTTATTTGAGGGATCTTAAATTGATCTGTGCTCAATTTCCCCATTTGTAAAGCAGATGATATAGTCTCTGTACCTAAAGTGTCGTTATATGGATTAAATGAATATAAAGGGCTTAGAATAGTGTACAATAAATAACAGGTAAAAATTTAGGAAATTATGTCTAAATTACTTTCTAATTTAACTCTTATACAACTACACTGAACAAGTATAATTAACCTTAAAATGAGGCACACAGAGGTTAAGTGACCCACCTAAGACTACAAAACTTCCCTCCAGCTCTAACATTCCAATTCTAAATTTACCCCAAAATGAAAATGAGTTTTTAAAAGTTTCATCTTGGGGCACCTGGGTGGCTCAGTCAGTTAAGCATTCAACTCTTGCTCTCAGCTCAGGTCATGATTTCACGGTTCATGGGTTTGAGCCCCAAATCCAGCTCTGAGCAGAGAGCTGACCGCTCAGCCTCTGACTGAGATTCTTGCTCTTTCTCAGCCCCTCCTCATCTCTCTCTCTCCCTCTCTTTCAGCCCCTCCTCGACTCACTCTCCTCTCACTCTCTCAAAAATAAAATAGTAAACATTTTTTTAAAAGTTTCATCTAAACATAGTTAACAAGTTAACAATAAATACTGTTTACAAATTTTATTGAGTATAATCAGATAACCATGGAGACACTCTACATTTCCCCTTAGAATCCAATATCTGCAGTAAATGACAACTGCTCAGTACTTTAAAAATAACATGTTTTTAAAGGGGTACTTGGCTGCCTCTTGTGACTCTTGATCTCGGGCTCATGAGTTCAAGCCCCATGCTGACTAAAGAAATTACTTAAATAAGTAAACTTTTAAAAAATATACAAAATTTTAAAAATAGAAAGATGTACTAGTTGGAAAAAAAGCAAATTTTTATAGAGAAAATTCTAACTCATTCAACCTACCTAATTTAACTAACAGAACATATAAAAATACTCAATGAAGGGGTGCCTGGGTGGCTCAGTCAGTTAAGCGTCCGACTTCGGTTCAAGTCATGATCTCATGGTTCGTGGGTTCGAGTCCCGCGTCAGGTTCTGTGCTGACAGCCAGCTCAGAGCCTGGAGCCTGTCTTCAGATTCTGTGACTCCCTCTCTCTCTGACCCTCCCCTGCTCACACTGTCTCTATCTCTCTCTAAAAAATAAATAAAACATTTAAAAAAATAAAAAAACAAAATACTCAATGAACAAGACCAATACTCTTTTAACAAAAATGCTGGTTTCTTTCCACTTTAATGTAGATTTAAGTAAAAAGGCTAATAAGAAGTGTTCAAGACTTTTTTCCAGACATACTTAGAAACTTAGGATTCTTATATAATTAACAAAAACTAAAATTATTCAGTTCAATGATCATTCATCTGTTCACTTGACACATATATAATGGCCACTTACTAATATGCTAGGCATTGTTGCAGGTGCTGGGAATACCGCAGTGGACAAAACAGTTACTGACCTCATGAAGCTTTATTCTAGAGAAGGAAGACAGACAATAAAATAAACAAGTAAATAACTTTAGATAGCTGTACGAGTGTTATTGCAGGGTAAGCAAATAGAAGGCCAAGGAAAGGGTTAGTGTTGAAGTAATCCAAAGACCTCACTAACATGTGAGCGAAGACTCTCTGTTAAGAGGGCCAAGCACAACAATGTAAGTGTACACTAGTCCTTCCCTTCCCTGTACCTGCAGGGGATAGGTTCCAGGACCCCCAGGGGAGGCACCAACCCTCGACACATGCATTTTCCTATATATACATACGTATGATAAAGTTTAATGTATAAATTAGGCTCTATAAGAAATTAACAATAATAACAGTAAAACTGAACAATTAGAATGCTATAATAAAAGTTATGTGAATGTGGTCTCTCTCTCAAAATATCTTAATGTACAGTACTCACCCTTCTTCTTGTGATGATAGGAGATGATAAAATGCCTTAGTGATGAGATGAAGTGAAGTGAAAGACAAAGGCACTGTGACATAAGAGTTAGGCTAATACTGACCTTCTGACACTAAGTTGGGAGGATCATATACTCTTGAACTGGGACTGACCTTGGGTAACTGAAACCATGGAAACTGAAACCAGGAATAAGGGGAGACTACTATACTTACCACTACTGAACTGCACAAAATAGTCATGATGTTAAGTGTTATGCTATTTATACTTCACTATTTTAAAAATAGTTTTAATTTTAAAAATAAAAACCAGGGGTGCCTGGGTGGCTCAGTCGGTTAAGTGTCCGACTTCGGCTCAGGTCATGATCTCACGGTTCGTGGGTTCGAGCCCCGCATCAGGCTCTGTGCTGACAGCCAGCTCAGGGCCTGGAGCCTGTTTCAGATTCTGTGTCTCCCTCTTTCTCTGACCCTCTCCTCCTCACCCTGTCTCTCTTTCTCAGAAATAAATAAAACACTAAAAAAAAATTTTTTAATTAAAATAACAAAAATGGAAGATAAAACCACAATCTAGAAGGGAAGTGTTCCATGTAAAAAGACCAGCAAAGGCAAAGTCCCTGAGACAGAAGCAAACCTGGCATTTTTTAAAGAGCTCCATGTAGCTGAAGTGGAATCGAACAAAGGGGAGAACCACAGAGGTACTGTGGGGGGAGACAAGCATACAATGTGCATCATGTAGGGCCTTATAAGTCACTTAGAAGGATTCTGGCTTATACTTAAAATAGCAGGCCACTGAATGGGTATTTTTTAAATTTTATTTATTTATTTTACCATTGCTTTTTTTGAGGTGCGATTCACAGAACATAAAACTCACCATTTCAAACATTTTAAAGTATACAATTTGCCAGTGGATGGTTTCTGACAAAAGATGTAACTTTTGGACAGGATCACACTGACTACTATGTTGAAAAAAAACTGAGAGAACAAGAGAATAGGGAGAACAGTTAGCAGGTTTACAGTAATTGAGGTGAGATTATGTTGGCTTGTAACAATCCAGAGAGCAGTGGTGCAACTAGTGAGAAGCATTCAAAGAAGCATTCAAAGAAGCATTCAAAGATTTGGTGATTTGCTGACGGACTGCATACAGAGCACTACATAAAATAACTCCATCCTGCAGTATTCTATGTCTCCCCCTTTCTCTACTGATACTTTATTTTTACCCATACATAAAAGCATACTAACAACATTTTACTTTCTGGTGCTCAGTTGTAGTTGCAAGAAAATCAGGCCTTCAGAAACCATGTAATAAGTTCACATGGTGCCTAGCACTTGTAAGCTTCATGAGAAATATAAACATCCTTACACTGTAAAAGAGAAAGTAATCTCCTTGGTTATGTTAGACAATGTCCTTAATCTTATGATATGCATAACGAAGTATTTACTGTTACAACTTACTTTCAAATGGTTCAGAGGGAAAAATATATGTATAAACATACACATTTTTTACATCTATTTACATATATGAGCAATAAAGCAAGCATGGCAAAAGATAACCATTATTAAATTTAGATCAGGGGCACCTGGGTGGCTCAGTGGATTAAGCATGCAACTCTAGATTTCGGCTCATGTCATGATCTCACAGTTTGTGAGTTTGAGCCCCTCCTTGGACTCCAAGCTGATAGTGTGGGGTCTGCTTGGGATTCTCTCTCTCCCTCCCTGTGCCCCTCCCCCACTCACTCTCTCTAAGAGTAAATAAATAAACTTTAAAAAAATAAATTTGGATGAAAGGTATACAAATGCTAATTGGACTACATGTATTCCCCACCTCTCAGAAAGCATGGAAGTTTTTAAGATACAAAGTTAGAAAAAAAGATAGTATATATCAAGTAACTGCCTATGTGTAAAATTAGCAAAGGATAACTGGATTGGATCTATTAAGTGGAAAAAACATAACAAATTTTCAAAATTTTTAAATTAAAGGAAAAAACTAGGGAAAAAGTAAAACAATACCAGAAAATCACCTGCTTGCAAGAATGACAGAAAAATGGCCAGCAAGTTCTAAGAAATAGAAAAAAACACAACTTGGTCTCCTGCTTGGAAATTCTGTCCCTTTTTAAAATTTGAGAATAGTACTTATATGTCCTGTAACTTTTTTCAAAGTCACCAGCATTCTGGTATTTACTAAAGGTAATCTGCTTTAAAAATATTTTTTTCCTGGTTGCTGTAGAAACATACAACTTCTATCTCGCCAACCAGAGACTTCTTATGTTTCCTCAAGCTTTTAAAACATGAATATACACTAATTCACGACAAACTGATATGGTATTATACATAAAATGTCCTAAAAGATGCTTTCCTATCCTCAATGATAAACATCTTCTAATGTGAAAAAAACCAAAAAGACAAATCTTGTAAAGAATTTATTTGATTGACCAAAAGCCAAATGACTCAAATATTTTAAGTACAAAGAGCCTAAATTGATGGCAAAATGATTCAATCTTTTTACAAAGGCAAAATCTAACAACCTCACTATATACAATGCCTTTATTTTTTATGTTTGTTTGTTTGTTTGTTTGTTTTTTGACAGAGAAACAGCTCATGCACACTAGAGCACAGGGAAGGGGCAGAGAGAGAGAGAAACCCAAGCAGGCTCTGCACTTCTGCAAGGTTCACAATTCCATGAACCCTGAGATCATGACATAAGCCAAAATGAGGACACGAACATTTAACTGACTGAGCCACCCAGGTAGCCCTATAATGTCTTTTAAGGCATGAGACATGTTTCTTAGAGGCAGTATAGTATTTAAGAACATGAATTCTGGAGCCTGACTGACCATATTCAAATCCTGACATTGAAGAAGCTACCCTCCCTGATCCTGCTCCCTTATTTGTAAAACAAAAATAACAGAATCTATCTTACAGAGAAGTTTTAAAGACTGGGCCCTAAGAACAGTGCCTGGCATATAATAAATGTTCCATAAATAAATACTGAATATTATTAAATATTTTCTATATTCCATGGGTATTTTCCATATTCCATTTACTTTCCATAATGATGCTACAAACAAAAACTCCCTTCCCAACTTCTGAATCCAAAACCTATAATCTTGTGTTCATATCTAAATTAAATATAAGAATAGGGCAAAATACATCGAATGAAAATTTCATTAACATCAAGATGAAAAAATAATCAGAATGTATCTTGCTGATGGTGGGTCAATATCATCACCTTTGTGCAGAACAGCAATTATTAAACAACAAACCTTTTTTTCTATCTATATCAAAGAAAGTCATCCTACAATTTTAAGAATGGGGGAAGAAAAATCTGCAAACATGTTTTGACATTACAGATCTCCCTATTTACAGAAAAACTCAATTACAATAAATGAGAGGATGTGTAAGAAAAAGCTAAGGCTGGCACATTTCCATTCCTCAGAAAAATTACTTGTAATCAAGTTGTTTTCAACAGACTTTTCACTTGTATAATTCTAAAATTAGGTACCAAGAGCATTTTTCCCCAACATAAAAGTGTATTTCCTTCCTGAGAAACTTGAGTCATCAACTGTGTGTCTTAGACATCACACGATGTTGACCAATGCTGCTTGTATTTGATCTTGAAGCACTAAATACCATTAATAAAACTGTTCTCTTGTATAACACAGGTAAACTTCCAGGAACTATCCTGTCCTATATTTCAGCAATATACTTAAGTATCTTTACTGTACTCTCAGAAAAGTTACTTCAACAATGTGACTTCAAATTTAAGCCACAGTAACAATTTCTTCACTAGAAAAGAGTCAGACCATTTTCTACAAGAAAACATCTATCTACACCTAACAGTTACAAGTAAAAGTTCAAGAGAGTAGGGTGTGTTCCACAATTACACGCATATTTCAACACACCCACTTTTTGAGAGGAACTGGTTTCTAAAAATTAAAAATAATAAAGCTGGCTGGCTCAGAAGTTAAGATAAGTGGCACTTTTGTTACTTATAAGCTAAATCAATTACAAAGGGCACAAAACATCAATGGTTAAAAAGTACTTAATGCATTAAATTTCTACCACTAACATATGAAATACAACTTACAAATCCAAAGTGGAAACATGTATATAATTTAGATTTCTATGCTGAATGAAATGCCTTTATACCATTTTGAATAAGTGCAGATCCAAGTACAGAGAGTAACCCATATAAGGAACTGTGACTTTCAATCTACCTAAACACACACACACACACACACACACACACACACACACAGAAGCTTCAACCACAACTCTAATGTTGGTATAGATATACCCCACACCTTCATTTCATCCTAAACCCATTCTCATTACTTCATCCTTCTCTCATATTACACCCCAAAGCATCTGACTCTGCTTCCTTCCAGGAAATTTGGATGTGCAGATAAAACAATTCTGCCAAAGGTGTTAATGATGATAACAACAGGAAAGGGGAATACAGTTATTAAAAAAATAAATGAAGGTTTCTGAGAACTGAGGAGTTAAAAAGTTGAAACTGAGCAGAACTAATTCTGAAGATACAGTTGCAGAACTTGCTGGCTGAATCCCTCAAAACTATCCCACAGAAACTAAAATCGTACTATCTATGGATCTTCTGGGTTAACAAACAAATTGTTTGGTTTGGTTTTTAAATAATCCCCATGATTTATATATCAGTCATTCAACCACTACTATAAATTAAGAGAATCAAATTTACTTCCCAATCACAAACTGTAAAGTGAAAAATAGGAAATGCTGGAAGATAAATGATAAAGTAAAATTTTCAGAGCTGCAGTGCATAGAACACTAGGAGAGAAAAGTTTGAACAGAATAGAAATATGGAAGCTTATGAAACTTGGGTAATCAATTAAGACAGCAAGCTATCAGAAATTAAAAAAAAAAAAGGTAAAAAAACTCAAGCTTCGTCTAAACAAGGTTTCTCACATTCAGTACTACCAATATTTTGGCCAGATAATTATTTGTTGTGAGGGGCTGTCCTGTGCATTGTAAAATGTTTAGCAGCATCTCTGGCCTCTACCCACTAGATGCCAGTAGCATCCCTCCAATGGTGACAATCAAAACTTTCTCTAGACTACTGATAAATATTTCAGTGTCTGCTTTGCCTATACACCTTAACACACGTTAATTTTTTAAAAGCTACAAAACTGCATAAATACTACAATGCAAATTCATAATAATAAGCATTTTAAAAGACTGAGTGATTAATATTAAAAAGCGATAAAATTGCGCTGGAGAAGAAATTATGGATTTTCTTAAATTCTATCTTCTAACGCTTGGTATCAACTTCCTAGCATTTCAACTTCTAGAAATACATTTTACCCACCTATATTTTGAAACTAATAGATTCCAAATGAAAGTAGACCTGGAAACAACATAATTTTAATAATATTTGTGTAATATATTACAGTCTCCAGCATTTTTACAAACGTATACCAATTAATTCTTTTAAAACTATTTTTTAAATTTTTGTAGTGCACATTTATTTTTGAAAAGAGAAAGAGCATGCACATAAGCAAGTGGAGGAAGGGGGATGCAGAGAGAGAGAGAGAGAGAGAGAGAGGGAGAGAGAGAATCCAAAGCAGGCTCTAGGCTCTGAGCTGTCAGCACAGAACCCAATGCACGGCTCAAACCCATGAACCACGAGATCATGACCTGAGCCAAAGTCGGACACTTAAGCGACTGAGCCACCCAGGCACCTCCCAATTAATTCTTAAGAGAAGAGGTAGCAAATTAACATCCCACTCAATTTCTAAGTATAGGATTGTATCTATATTCTTATGAAAGCTAAATCCAAAGTTCAAATATGTGTATGAGTATGCCTTGCCATTATCATGCAAGCAAAGGCAAATGGAAAGAAAATTCTGCTCAAAAAATCATATATGTACATTTGACTCAAATGCAAAGATCACATTCTTTTCCCTAATTTATCTCTGAAATAGGAAGTTCACAATTAACATAAAATCAAGAGTATTAGGCATATTCTTGAACCAAAAAGCCTAATTCCAACTTGAGAGTAAATATACTTGCAAAGTAAAAACATACTTGCTAATGTATCTTTAAATTTAACCCTCCTTTCTATTCCAAATTCACTAAACTTCTACCTTGCAACTATCTAGAGCAGTGCTTCCCAAATGATGAGCCACATATTTATGAAAGACTATGCAAACTTTTTACCAATCTCCAACAGAAGTATTAGTCTGCAAGTAAGATAAAATCCCAGACTCTGACACACATCCGAAACTAGAACCTACCTAGATTCAAAATCTTACAATGTCTTATTTTCAACTTCAAAGACGGAGGTCCTCTTAAGTTTTATAAAACCATATTCTCTCCAATGCAACAGCCTCTGAGATCTGCATTAAACAGAGTGAGCCCTCAATAAATTTTGTTAGCTTCACATTAAACTTCGGCCAAGCTTTACCAGTTTTTCTTCTATGAGATTTCCTGCTCTATCCTTATTTATTTCTACAATCACCACTCTAATCATGGACTCAAGCATACAATTCAACAAGCAGCTAACATGTCCCCTACTGTATCATATCCCAACTCCTCAACATGGACTCCAAACAACATTCCATAATACTCTGCCTTACAGTTATCATGGCCTAGAATATGAATAATTGGAGTCCTGGTTATCATGGCCCAGTCAACACTTCTTATTTCCTGCCATGGACTCTCCATTCTAGGCAAGTAAGCCTACAAGAACCTTACTAGACTATTATGTCATTCCCTTTTCTCAAAGAGCTTTCCCCAACTGGCTAATGTTCCTTTAGCTTAATAAATCCTCATTTCAACTGTAACTACAATACATAACTGGAACTGTATTTTTATATCTTGGCATTTCTGTCTACGCTGACAAACTCAGTGCTTTTTACTTCTCACTCAAGACTGTAGCTTCCTGACTCCTACTAACCACAGACTACAATAAACTGGTGACTAAACAGCAATGTTCTCACTGTACATGTTCTCACACTGTTTACTTGGAATTGTAATAGCTTCAGAATGAATTCAGCCAGTATCAAAGGGAGTCTACATTCTCTAAGAACTATTCTCAGTACTGCTATTTCCTGCAACCTAGTGAGATAGGACTGTCCCCACTGGTACCAAGGTAAAGCCTTCACACAGCAGGATAGCAATGTTACTGCCCTCATAGGAATCAAACTGGTGGGATTAATAGAGTCTTTCCATTTATTCTTATTATAACATTGCTTTCTTTACCTAGTATAAAAATTGACAGCTAAACTAGTTAGAATTACCACTACTGGATTTTTATTCACAAAAAGCAGGCATTTTAGAGTTGGCTGGAAGAGTCACCAGCAATCATTAAATAAATCAATTCTCCTTTAAGAAAAATCTGGGGCTCTTTACCCAAGCATGTCACATAGAGTTGCCCATGTGCAAACAGACCAAATGCAAATCAATTCTTAGAATTTGGAATGTCTGCCCTGTGACTTGGAGCTCAGATTTGAAACCACTGTGTTTTTCTGTCCACAGCCTTTCATACCTACAATGTCTCCCCCAATTAGTGGCCACACAGGCCTCTCACTGAAACTTGTGTTAGCAACTTTAATCAAAACCTATGCTTGCCCTGCCCCCCAACTTCTCCAAATACACAAATTCCATTTTTGTTACTCTACATACATATTTTATGCTAGACCATTCCAAAAATATACCTCCAACTTCGGCAAAAATTTTCTAACCATTAAAATGCGATACAATTCAAAGGCAGACAAATTTAACTTTATGCAAATCACAAAGTCACCAAAACCATATGGAACACACAACAGTTACTTACTGCAAACTAACAATAAAATGGAGTGTGACAGTATGGGGAGCCCCTGTCATCTACCTTTAACCTAACTGCTCCTTTAAATACAGAGAACATTTTTTCTTAACTTAAAATCTGCATTCCTGCAGAGACTATTGCAATTGCCTATATTAAGATATGTTTAATATTAATAATCTAGTATATTAGTTTTGAACCAGAGTACTAATGAGTCATGTGTAGAAAATGATCTACCCATATGATTGTGCACTTTACTGTTGTGCCTTGCTTTATTCATCAGTTTTTGTTCTCTTCATTCTACCCTCTCTTTAACTAGTAAAATACATTACACAACATCATCCTAATTGTTCAGAACAAGACAACCTCAACACTGAAGTCCCCAAACCAAACACATGTGTTAAAATATATATATGCATATCTATATAAAGCTATATATATGTATATGTATATGTATATGTATATATAAAGCTCATGTACATGTATTCCACAGAAGATGCAGCTTAGTCATTCTACCTTGCATGCAAATGTATCAAGCATGATTATTTAGTTTCCTCACAGAAAATGTATTAGAAACAACTAGTTAAAAGGTGATATCCTCAAAGTTTGCAAGAAAGTCAGGAAATCTAGCCAAAAGGTTGGAAATACTTTTGAAACAAGGTACAAAAATAAAAAATACAATCACTTAGAATAAACTTAGAATAACCATTTCAATTGGTTCTGGGAAAATTAAAAAAAAAAAAAACGGAAATGACAATAGAGCCCAGAACAATAACAACTGTTCTTTACACTAATCTTCAATCCTTTAAGGAAAAATTAAAGTCAGCCCATTTTAAGGATACAATAAATCTTAGAAAAACTTCCATCAAAAATTGCCAAAATATTACAAGTCCGGTCCCAGAGACTTGTTATTTGGGAATCTTTCCATATCTGAACCTGTCACTGTCATCTCCCAACAAAGTTGGAACATGTAGCTTATTGTTGAACGTGTTAATCCATTTCATTTTATGAATTCAGAAGCAGAGTTTATGTTTATAACCTGTCCTTAAAAGAAGCCTAAGTTTTTTCCTTACATGACCCTCAACCATTTTTTTCTGAGTCTTATCCAAGTAGAAAAAGAAATGGTTTCTTACCAGCTCATTGAGATAAAATGATCCAGAAAAATTATAACCATCATTCTTTAAGACCTTCAAATTGTTGGGGTGTCTGGGTGGCCCAGTCAGTTAAACCTCTGACTTCAGCTCAGGTCATGACTTCATGGTTCGTGAATTCAAGCCCCACAATGGGCTCTGTGCTGACAGCTTAGAACCTAGATACTGCTTCAGATTATGTGTCTCCCTCTCTCTTGGTCCCTCCCCAGCGTACTCGCTCTCTCTCAAAAATAATCAAACATTAAAAAAAAAAATTACAAAAAAAAAGATCTTCAATTGTTATCATGAAAACGAGATTTTTTTTTCAATGTTTTATTTATTTCTAGGAGAGAGAGAGAGACAGCGTGGGCACGGGAGGGCCAGAGAGAGAGGGAGTCACAGACTGAAACAGGCTCCAGGCTCTGAGCTGGCAGTCAGCACTGAGCCCGACTTGGGGCTCGAACCCACGAACCACGAGATCATGACCTAAGCGAAAGTCGGACGCTTAACCGACTAAGCCACCTAGGCACCCCAAAAACGAGATTTTTTTTAATACCTAATATTCTAATGGTAAAGTGATAAATGATAAAAAGTATGGTGTATGCCACAGCTTTTAACAAGATTTTAAAACTAGTGAAGAAATAAAGAATTATAAAAAATATTATAAAAGTTGGATAAGAGGGCAGTCAAAAACATATTTTTAAAAGATTGAGTTCATCTATACAAGCTGAAGCCAAGGCAAAGATGCAAATAACATATCACAGGATCCACAGCGGTAACAAAAAACAGTGAAGCAGGACAGTGTATTACCAATAACTGCACTGATAGTAACTGCACTGACTGGTAAACACATGCCCAGTCTAAGAACAGCTACCGCTCTACCACTCTGCTACAGACAATGGGAATGCAGCCCAGAAGAGCCTGGGGTTTCCAAATCTTCCCCCCAAAATCCAGAAATTCACAAATTTCATTGAGAACTAGTTGAAACTTAAAGACACTAAAAATCAAATGAAACACATCTCTAAGGTGGTTTAGTCCAGGGGCCACCTTTGAGCTAATATGTGAAAACTGCTTTCAAAAAGGATATGAGGGAGCAGTGGGTAAAAAGCTTAGGCTTTGAGGTTAGGCTGGCTTGGGTCTGAATGTCTAATTCACCACTAATCAGGTGGATGATGCTAAAGAAATTAATTCATCATGCCTATTCCTTCAACTATAAAATTATCACCACTCTGTCATAAATGTTGACAAGTGAATACACACACAATAGACATCATAGAAATGCCCCTTGTTCCCCCTCCTTAACCCTGCAAGTTCTTTGGAAAATGTAAAAGAGATCAAATAATAAATACCCCTGAAGAACTTAAACAAGTTATAAAAAGAACATCAGAAAACAGAGGTCCCTGCTATGCCCATTTTCCCTCAACCCCTGCTACTCAGTGAGCTCCTGTACCTATACAGAGAAGATACAGTTAATGTAGGGCATGACTTGAATGGGCCTTAAGATGATACAGCTAACTGGATTATCAATCTCAAATTAAAAAGACGAATAGTCAGAACTCTTAAAGATAGAGACAAAAAAAAAAATCTCTCATTAATTTCACAGACCTTAGAGAAATGAAATTGCTTAAGCTTTGATAATTTTAATACTGTTGGCCAAACTTCCAGAAAACTTATTTCTAGAGAATGCATGGTACAAAGCAAATCATTTACACTGGATTTTTAAATATAAAAAAATGCCTAACTCTAAACTTCATTTTATGTAGGATTTCATCAAACCAAAGTACTACTGGACCGAATACTGCTAGATCTCAAATATCTTTGGTCCTCTCAAACACACTAATTTTTAAAAACAAAAAAGACAACAACTCTCAAAAAATATCTGTGTTAAAAAGTTATATTCACACATATACAAAAGTCCTTTGGGCTATATTTACTCAGAATAGTTTCAATAAATTCCTAATACTGTTACAAATAATAAAGAAAATATTTTTATGTATATATTTGAGCACATGTCTGTTAGACACTAACTCTGGAAATTTTATGGGATCTTCCTACAAATACAATAGACTGGGACATGTGCTAGAAATGAACAGCATTAGGAAAGCTAAAGTTTTATGACTCTAAACACTTTTTTTTTTTAATATTTTTATTTATTTCTAGGAGAGAGAGAGAGAGACAGCGTGAGCAGGGGAGGGTCAGAGAGAGAGGGAGTCACAGACTGAAACAGGCTCCAGGCTCTGAGCTGGCAGTCAGCACAGAGCCCGACGCGGGGCTCGAACTCACGAACCGCGAGATCATGACCTAAGCGAAAGTCCGACGCTTAACTGACTAAGCCACCCAGGTGACCCTGACTCTAAACACTTTCATTCCCTCTTCCAACTTCCCACTTTTCATAGTAAAAGAAAAAATGAATGCAAAACAATGACTGACAAATCAAAATAGAGGAAGCGGGGACGCCTGGGTGGCTGAGTCAGTTAAGCGACTGACTTCAACTTCGGCTCAGGTCATGCATGATCTCACGGTTCGGGTTCGAGCCCCATGTCAGGCTCTGTGCTGACAGCCGGCTCAGAGCCTGGAGCCTGTCTTCGGATTCTGTGTCTCCCTCTCTCTCTGACCCTCCCCTGCTCACACTGTCTCTCTCTCTCTCTCTCTCTCTCTCTCAGAAATAAATAAAACATTTAAAAAATTTTTTAAAAATAGGGGAAGCAAATAAAACCATTTATTAAGAACATAAAAATGATCTATACTTTAAAGTTAAATCCATATTTCTACCAAAACTCCTAATCTACATAAACATTCATTTCTTTCATACGCTAAAACAAGTACATTCAATTTCAATGTATTCTATGTATCATCATATAAACTTCTTACAAACTAAATAGCTCAGATTCATATCTAAAGGTAGTTCATATTACAATAAAATCACAAATATCTCCATATACCCAAAGGCTACAATCTTGATGCTAATTTTTAAATGAAAGTTTCTTAGTGTCTTTTAAAGTTCTGCTTAAAATAAACATCAAAAACATCAAAAAGTAACTAACCTTTTAATGTTTAATGCAAAATGTTACTTGATGAATGGCTCCAGAGTTTTGAATTTAGATTTTTGTGTAACAAGGGTCTTAACCCACAAAGATTATGGGGTTTACTTTTTCTTCAACCATCAGACTACACCAGTTTCTATTCTTACTGTTTCATTCCTTAAAAACAAAGTTCATTTTATATACTACCACTCCTCAGTAGTTTAAAGTACCTCATGTGTTTGTCTTACTTCTTACCACCTCCTAGAAATCAAGAATCCAACACATGACTATAATCATAAATAGAAAAATAATTTGTTGGCAGCCACATTCAGAACATAAATACAAATGTTAAGTGAAAAAGCCCTTATAAGAATCTGTAGCAAAGATACTTCCTAAAACTAAACATCTACTAGAAGCTCTTAATCTAAAATGTGTATCTAACAAATGAACACCACAAACTACAACAAAAGTGTATCCACAAAGTATCATCACTAAGTAGAACTCAAGTCAAAAATACAGTTGGCTCCGCAATCAAAAGTTAAAGTGACAAAGAACAGAAACAATACACTATATAAGACATGCGGCATTTTCTAAGTTATCAAACTAGGCTATACTCATCCAAAGCATTCCGGGAATTTTTTCAATTCAGTGTTTTTAAACATACTGTGAGGTGTTTTAAGTATATGCTAGGGCAAGGTCAAACACTTTACCTAAAATAAAGCCCTTTATACAACAACAAAACAATGCAGCCGCTCCTAGGACACACTGGAAATAAAAATCGTGCTCAAAACCCAAGTTATCAAGAAAGCATCCGCTTACAGTAAATTTAACTCCAATTTGCGGGGTGGGATAGTTGCCACAGTTTGACAACCCACTAACTACACTGTTCGTCTACTCCACCTGAGAGTTTAAGAAAATTCAAGTTGGATCACCCTGGGGCTGTCCCTCCAAGAGACCCAATCCAACCTGCAGATCAAAGAACATCTCGAAACGGCTTACCTTTCTCCCGACCAAACCCTTTCCCCTGGGCAACAGAATGTTTCACTGAACATAAACACACCCTCTTGAGAGCTCTCTCCAAACACTCGGGCAGAGGCAGGGCACTATCGAGAGCGGAAGCGACTCGTCTCAGACTGGCAGGGGACCACTGTTACCGTTCCACGGGCCGCGCCACTGCAGAACCGGGTCAGTCTGGATCGCCGCGCCGGGTAAAGAACAATACACCAGCACCGCCGCACACATCCCAACTTCCCACGAGCCTGCGCGGCGGTTCCCCGCCGAGGAGCGGACTCCAGAACCCGCCACCGGGCACAGAGGCTAGGGACGGAAGGAGGGAGGCAAAGACTGCCGGCCCCGAGGCGACTGCCCGTCCCGGCAACCCGACGAGCAGGCTGGAGGTACGGAGCCACCGGCCTGGGCTCCACGGCTCACGCCCGGCGACTCCGATCTCCCGACTATTTCTCTGGGAGGGGACCCCCACCTCCCCGGGCGCCGGGGCAGTGGGGGGTGGGGAAGGCCTCGGTGGAGGCTGGGAGCCTCCACGGCCCGCCGCGGAAGGGAACGCGGTCGGGGCGCGGGGGACAATAGGGAGCGGGGAGTGCTGCGCGCCGGAGTGGCGCCGCCGGCCGGCCGGGCTGACTGACGCGCCCGCCGCGCGGCGCGACTGGGCTCCGCTCGACCCGGCCGCCGCTGCCGCCGCGCGGTCCGCAGTGGCCAAGGCGTCCCCGGCATTCGGGGTCGTGCCTCACCTCCCAGCCCCGCCGCCCAGGAGAGGAGCAGAATTAACACTCTCAGGAACACCATCTTCCGCGGCCGCCGCCTCCTCACGGGTTAACAGCAGCACATCGATCCGGAGGGAGAAGCTGAAGGGGCTTGGTCCGGAGTCTCCACGGGATGCCGGGACCTCCCCCGGCAAGAGAAACGGCGAAGCACCACCCTCGTGCTCCACTTCAGGGGCCGGCAAAGCTCCCAGCTTCTCCAAAACAGAGACCTCCCTCCCCCTCGTTCGTTTCCTTCCTCCCTTCCCCGCGTTCCTTCCCTCGCTCCTTCCCTCTTCTCTACCTCCCTCCCCCGAGCCTGGGGCCTCCGCCTCCTTCCTCACCACGTGACGCCCGGCGCCCAACCAACAGGCCCAGCCGCACCCCTTCCTCCCGACCCTCCCCCTCCCCCAGGCACCCCAGGGGCGTGCGCATGCGCGCGGGGGCCGGTTCCCGGGCTGCTAGGCCTGCCGCCGCTTCCTGTCCGCCGGCGGAGAGCTGGGATTGGACTTGGGAGGCGGGGTTTCCCCTGGTCCCGCCCCCTCAACGGGAGCGCATCTCCGCAGAGCTGACCGGGCTCGCTAGTTCTTATCGCAGCTAAGGACCGTCCCCAAGGCTAAAACGGGAGAGTGAAGGATGTTAAGAGGCCGCGTTCGTCTTAACTTCGCGAGGAAGAGAGCTTTCTTTTTCTTCTGCCTCTGGTGGTGCACGACAGCACCCAAGTAAACGAAAGCAAAGTCCCAACAAGCGACAGCCACCAGTGATCAAAACAGATGTAAAGACCTTCAAGCCCAGAAAGGAAAGACATAGCCTATGGCATTTTTTTTCTGAATTCTTAAAAAATTTGTTGCAGATCAGGCTTTGGCCATTCTAAATACTCGCAGCTTAAATCATATGGTCCTAAATCTCCTGCCCAAAGTATATCCTCTTTACCACTCTCTTTTTACCATCTCTGAGGAAAACTCTGATCGCCTTCACCCCAACTTCTTTGAAGCTCTTGTCTGGTTTCTCAGTAACTCACTTGGGTTCTTTAAACTTCTATTCCCTGGATTTAAAGACTTAATCATAGAACGTGAAATTGTGAAACTCCTAGAAGAAAATAGGGGAAAGCTCCTTGATATTGGTCACAAGCAAAAAAAGCCAAATAAGTGGGGCTACATCAAACTACGCAGGGAAAAAAAACAATCAGTAGAATGAAAAGGCAACCTATAAAATGGAGATATTTGCAAATAAAAATATATCTAAAGAACTAATACAACTCAACAGCAATGAAACAAATTATCCCATTTTTAAAAAGGCAGAGGACCTGACTAAAGACATACGGGTAGCAAACAAACATCCGCAAACATGCTCATCATCATTAATCATCAGAGAAAGACAAAACCACAATGATGTATTACTGTGTTAGAATGGCTAAAATCAAAAGCACAAGAAATAACAAGCGTTGTTTAGGATGTGGAGAAACGGGAACCCTTGTGCACTGTTTGTGGGAATGCAAATACATGCAGCCACTGTGGAAAACACTCTGGAGATTCCCCCAGAAGGTTACAAATAGGGGTGCCTCGCTGACAGTAGAGCATGCAACTTTTTATCTCAGGGTTGTAAGTTTAAGCCCCATGTTGAGTGTAGAGATTACTTAAAAAATTTTAAACTCTTGGGGCGCCTGGGTGGCTCATTGGGTTGAGCATCCAACTCTCGATTTCATGCTCAGGTCATGCTCCGAGGGTCAGCCTGAGCATCAGACCTGCTTAAGATTCTCCCCCTCTGCCCCTCTCCCCCACTCACTCACTTGCTCTCTAAAAAAATGTTTTTAATCTTAAAAAATTTTTAAAATAGAATTACCATACGATCCATTAATTATACTAGAAATGTATAGACTTGTTGAATCCTTATATTGTAGATCTGAAACTAATATAACACTGTATGTTAATTATACTTGAATTTAAAAATACCTTCTT
The DNA here is from genome assembly GCF_003009895.1 of Hyaena hyaena. Classification (NCBI taxonomy): domain Eukaryota; kingdom Metazoa; phylum Chordata; class Mammalia; order Carnivora; family Hyaenidae; genus Hyaena; species Hyaena hyaena. The sequence goes on from NW_024080681.1 coordinate 2,269,674, forward strand.
TACTAAAGATTATTTTTGTAAGTAATCACTACACCCAACATGGGACTTGAATTTACAACACCAAGATCAATGGTCACAGGCTCTACCAACTGAGCCCTAAAAATAAATTTTTAAAATAGGCAGAGGAATTGAATAGACACTTTTCCAAAGAAGATATCCAAATGGTCAACAGTACAACATTGACCATCAGGAAAATACAAATCCAAGCCACAATCCTCACTATTAGAATGGCTATCACCAACAAGACAGGAGATAATAAGTGTTAGCAAGAATGTAAAGAAAAGGAAACCCATATGCACCGTTGATGGGAAGGTAAACTGGTACAGCCACTACAAAAGATAGTATGGCAGTTCCTCAAAAAATTAAGAATAGAACTACCGTATGACCCAGCAAACCCATTTCTGGGTATACATCCACAGAAAATGAAATCAGTATCTTGAAGAGATATTTGCTCTCCCATGTTCATTGTAGCATTATTAATAATAGTCACAACATGGAAACAACTTAAGTATCCCTCCATTGATGAATGGGTAAAGAAGATGTGGTATATACATACAACAGAATATAATTCAGCTATGAGAAAGAAGGAAATCCTGGCATTTCCCACATCATGGATGAACTCTGAGAGCATTGTGCTAACTGAAATAAGAGATCTGATATAGTGTGATCATGCTGATAAATGGGATCTAAAAAATCAAAACTTCTAGAAACAAAGAGTAGAGTGATGATATCCTAGGGAGAGGAAAATGTTGATTAAAAGGTACAAATTTCCAGTTATAAGATGAATCAGTTCTGGAGCTCTAATGAGTAGTATGATGACTATAGTTAATACTGTATTACATACTTGAAAGTTGCTAAGAGAGTGGACTTCAAATATTCTCACCACAAAAAGAAATGATAATTATGTGAGGTGTTAGAGGTGTTAACTAACCCCACTGTGATAATTATTTTGTAATATTGTGTATCAAATCAGCACATTATACATCTTAAATTTATACAATGTTATATGTTGGTTATATCTTAATAAAGCTGGAAAAAATAAAATTAAATAATAAAAGTACATGATTCATTAGCATTTAGTAAATTCACAATGCTATACAACCATCACCACTATCTAGTTCCAGAACATATTCATATGACAAATAAGGGGGAAAGGGGATTTTTATTTCATTAACTAGAACTTTTTTTAATGTTTATTTACCTTTAAGAGAGATGGAGAATGCAACTGGAGTAGGGACAGAGAGAGAGGGGGTCAGAGGGTCCAAAGCAGACTCTGAGCTGACAGCAGTGAGCCCGACATGGGGCTTGAACTTGCAAACTAGAAGATCATAACCTGGGCCAGTGTCAGATGTTCAACCAACTGAGCCACCCAGGTGTCCCTTAACTACCACTTTTGAATGGCATTTAAATAGATATTCTTTATTTGGCATCCTTTTTCAATAGGCTGAATTTAGGAATATAAACACTAGTAGTATTGTTATTAATAATAAATTGGGATTCTAATACTTGTTATTCCGTATATTTTTTATAATGTGTTACCCTTTACCTAAGTCAAGAGTATGCTTCTTTGTCAGTTTGACAAATACATTATTATGGTTTTGCTCTAACATTAATAAATACAGTCAGTAATTCCAAAACCACTATTAAGAGCATCCATTTATAGGGGTGCTTGGATAGCTCAGTCAGTCCAGCATGCAACTTCAGTTCAGGTCATAATCTCATGTCTCGTGAGTCTGAGCCCCAAGGGGCTCTGTGATGACAGCTTACAGCCTGGAGCCTGCTTGGGATTCTGTGAGCTTTGGATTTTCTCTCTCTGCCCCTTGCCTGCTCACATTCTGTCTTTCTCTCCTTCAAAAATAAGTAAACACTAAAAAAAAAAATTTTTTTAAAGAGTATATCCATTTATAATGAGGTGCCTGGCTGGCTCAGTCTATATTATAGCATGTGACTCTTAATCTCAGGATCTTGAGTTCAAGCCCCAAGTTGGCTGTGGAGCCTACTTAATAATAATAATAATAATAATAAAAACAACAATAATAATATGTATGGAATTATTAAAGGATGGCAGGGGTGCCTCGGTGGCTCAGTGTGTTAAGTGTCAAACTTCAGCTCAGGTCATGGTCTCACCTTTCTTGAGTTCAAGCCCCTCATCAAGCTCACTGACAGTGCAGAATCTGCTTGGGATTCACTCTCCCCCTCTTCCTCTCTTTCTCGCTCGCTCTCTCTCTCTCTCTCTCTGTCTCTCAAAAAAAAAAAAACCCATTAAGGATGGCAGAATCTCATGATTTTTTTTTTCTTTTTTAAAAGACAGCTACATGCAGGGGCACCTGGGTGGCTGAGTCAGTTAAGCGTCCGACTTCGACTTCAGCTCAGGTCATGATCTCACAGTTCATAGGTTTGAGCTCCATGTTGGGCTCTGTGCTGACGGTAGTTCAGAGCCTGGAGCCTGTTTCAGATTCTGTGACTCCCTCTCTCTCTAACCCTCCCCTGCTTGCGCTGTCTCTCTCTCAGAAATAAATAAAAAACATTAAAAAAATTTTTTTAAAAAATAGTTACATGCAAACATTACATTGTCTATCACCTTTGCTTGTTACTATTTTCTTTTGGTGGTGCTGTCAACAAATTATATTTTGATTTTCTAGTTATTAGACTATCTTGTGGCATGTTTCATGTTGCACACTATTTTTATGATTAGTTACTTTTATATAATTTTTTTAAATTAATTTATGATGGTTAAAGGCAAATTACACTTTCTCTTTGAATTCACCAGGAAAAAAATCCAAAATCATATTTTGCATTACCAAGGTGATCATTGAAAATTACACTTAAGGGGTGCCTGGGTGGCTCAGTCGGTTAAGCATCCAACTTCAGCTCAGGTCATGATCTCACAGTTTGTGGGTTCAAGCCTCACATCGGGCTTTGTGCTGACAGCTCAGAGCCTGCAGTCTGCTTCAGATTCTGTCTCCCTCTCTCTCTGACCCTCCCCTGCTCTCGTTCTCTCTCAGAAATAAATAAAAAGAAAAGAAAAGAAAGTTACACTTAAGATTGTGTCCCTTTTGGGGCACCTGGGTGACTCAGTGTGTTACATCTGATTTCAGCTCAGGTCATGACCTCCTGGTTTGTGAGTTCAATCTCCACATTGGCCTCACTGCTGTCAGCTCAGAGCCTGCTTCAGATCCTCTGTCCCCCTCTTTCTGTCCCTCCACTGCTTGTGTGCTCTCTCTTTCAAGAATAAACATTTTTTAAAAAAGATTTTATCCCCCTTTTTAAGATTTTTAAAGTTCATTTCTTTATTTCTCTAAGATATTTTTAATGTTTATTTGATTTTGAAAAAGAGACATAGCATGGGCTGGGGAGAGGCAGAAGAGAGGGAGACACAGAATCTGAAGCAGGCTCCAGGCTTTGAGCTGTCAGCATAGAACTTGACATAAGGCTCACAAACCATGAGCTCATGACCTTAGCCAAAGTTGGACACTTAACTGACTGAGCACCCAGATGCCCCTCATTTATTTATTTTTGAGAGGGGGAGGGGCAGAGAGAGAGAGAGAGAGAGAGAGAGAATCCCAAGCAGGCCCAATGCGGGGTTCAATCCCACAGACTGTGAGATGGTGACCTGCATCAAAATCAAGAATCGGACACGTGACCAACTGAGCCACCCAGGTGCCCCTAAGATTTTAAGTAATCTCTGTATCCAATGTAGGGCTAAACCCATAATCCTGAGATCAAGAATCATACACCCCCCCACACTGAGCCAGTCAAGCACCCCACATTTTTATATTAAAACATAAATACATAACAGACCAGCTTCATAATGAATGATATTAAAATGTTACAAGTTTGAACTGCTAATTTGTTTGAAATTTTAACTTACCACATTTTTGGTATTTCACATATGTATGGGAAACTGATGATTTATACCATCATAGACTGCCAAGGGCTAGCTCCCCACTCTCCCATGTAAAAGCTGTAGAGCTTTGGCCAATTATTTCACCCTTCTAATCTCAATGTTTCTTTTTAAAATAAGAATGAGAAAATATTTATCTCATGGAATTGTTTTGAGGATTAAATTTAAATTAGTTAACATTGTAAAGTGTTTATAACAGTGCCTGGCAAGTAATAGCTGGTATGTAAGTATTTGCTTAGTTAGAATATATAAATATCATGGTCCTTCCATGAATACTCAAACATCCATTCAAAAGAAGCAATTAATAGTATTATTTCCTTAGCAGCAAAATACTGTTTTGTATACTGTTTTGTATACAGCAATATACTGTTCTGATACTACCAGTATAATAAAAGTTATCCTCAAGCTGCAATAATGAGAAATTTGGCTAGTGAGTGTACATCTGTATACAGAATATTCCACAAGTAATACTACGTGAAAATGCTTGTTGCACAACTGAAGCCAATACTGGTAAATGTTTCAACAATTATGTTTTAAACTTCCAACTCCTAATAAACTGCCATCACTCTCCCAGTAACCTGAGCTGGAGGGTAGAATCATCTCAGACTCTTCTTCCCTTATCTACTCAGAACCAGTCACCACATGCTAATTCTTCCATAAAAATGTCTTTCTTGTGCCTTAATCTTACCATTCCCATGACTGTCACTCTGATTCACAGGATTGCTTTCTCTTGCTTAGACTGCCGCAGGGCTTGTAACCCATGTCACTCCAGTCTCTCACTTCTGGTCCTCACCTCAGTGCACTGCAATTTGCTTCCACCCCTTTTCTTTTATTCCTAGAAAGCTAATCTTGCCACGGCCATCAAAGATCTGTTATCAGTGTCGCCGTACACCTCTACTCCTTATCTAATCAGACCTCTTGATCAGTTAATGTCTCTTGTCAAAATTCCTTCCTCCAGTGTTTTCCAAAGCCTTGCTCACTCCTGAGTTTTTCTTCCTTTTAACTGTGCCTTCTTCTGCATCTCTTCCCTGGGGCTCTTTCTTCTCTTTATTCTTTAAATATTGGTGATCCTCAGGTCTTTATCCTTTGTTCTTTTGTCTTCTCATTCTTCACTTGCATAATTAGTTTTTACTACACTCAAGTATGACTTACTAGGCTGTAAATGCCATTAAAACAAAGCCTGGGTATCTCTTGTTCTGAATTCTATCCCAGTGCCTAGCACACAGCACTTTTCCTATACTTGTGTCCCAAGTCCAAGACCAAATCCTAGTTGCACCATTTACCAGCCATAACCTTTAGCAAATATATATTATATATTTATATATTTTTATATATTTATATATATTTATATTTATATATATTTTTTATATTTATATATATTTATATTTATATATTTATATTTTTATATATATTTATATATATTTTTATGTATTTATATTTATATATATATTTATATATATTTATATTTATATATATTTATATATACTTATATATATATTTATATATATTTATATTTATATATATTT
>NW_024080681.1:2275449-2330462 GCF_003009895.1 Hyaena hyaena
TTATATATTTATATATGTTTATATATATTTATATATATTTATATATTTATATATTTATATATGTTTATATATTTATATATGTTTTTATATATATTTATATATATTTATATATAAATATATATTTATATATATATTCAACAAACATTTACTGAATGTTAATGCTGAAATAAGGTCCATTTACTAATTTATTCAAAAACTTGGAGTAGCCCCTTTCTGCCTAAACCACTGATATTTTAGTCTAACATTCAAGGTGTTTTACAAAAACAAACTCACTTGTCCAATCCTTTCTCTCTTGTCTTTTAGAGTGCATCTGTTTTATTATTATTCTGTTAATTTGAGAGAGAGCGAGAGAGAGTGTGGGATAGAGGGGTGGGGTGGGGGAGTCTTAAGCAGGCTCCACACTGAGCATAGAGCCCAATGCAGGACTTATCATGGAGCTTGATCCCCTGACCCTGCAATCATGATCTGAGCTGAAATCAAGTCAGTAGCTCCACCATCTGAGCTACCCAGTGCCCCACTCGCTCTTGTCTTTTAAATGAACCCTCTACTCCATCTGTTCAGACTAGTCTACACTTCAGAGCCCCAAAGCATCGTAAACTATCCCCTTCCAATGCTTTTGATTCCCTTTATTTCCTTTCCTCTTATACAGTATGTTAAAAATAAGACAGCAGGCTCAAAATGGAGTCATTTATGCTAAGCCCCACATCACCAATCTGAAACTTAATTACGGTTTCTACTCTGTCAGAAATGGAATCTTAAACCAGACAGTCAGAAAATATCTGGTCAGCACTAGTTAGGTAATCTGCCAGATAGGCACCTACCATCTCCTAAAGGAATTAATTTTGCAATGACCAACCCACTTTTTTGCCTCCTAGAACTTCCCTGTTTCCACTCACTTTTGCCTCTAAAAGTATTTCATTTCGTGAGCCCTTATCTGTTTGCTAGATTATTATTATCTGTTGCCTGATTTGAATTGATTTTTATTCAAATAGTCTTTTAAATTTTTAATATGCCTCAGTTTATCCAATACTTAGCCCCAAGCTAAGTAGTACATAGCCTTTAAAACTCTGGTTTCAACCTGGTAGTTCATTAGACTCACAAATTAGACTCACAGGCATGATTGATTTCACTTGTAGTTAAAAGTTTTTTCTTAGGGGTGCCTGGGTGACTTAGTTAAGTGTCCAACTCTTGATTTCAGCTGAGATCATGATCTCATGCTTGAGCCCTGGATTTGGCTCTCCATTGACAAAGCCCAGCTTGCTCAGGGTTCTCTGTCTCCCTCTACCCCTACCCTGCTCATGCTCTCTCTCAAAATAAGTAAAATAAACTTTAAAAAAGAAAGATTCTCTCTTTCCCTCTACCCCTCTCACCTGCTCATGTGTGCTCTCTCTCTAAAAAAATTTTTAATTAAAAATTAAGAAAATAATAAAAAACATTTTTTTAAATTATACATTAATATTCAACAATTAGGAGCTTTTGTGTTAAAACCTAGATACCATATTTTCTGTGAAAACTGAGAGGTTAAGCAGACTTAAGTTCTTGTAAAACCTCAGTTGGCTGAAACTGAGTAGAGGCTGCCCTCCTTGGATGGGCTGGTCTAATGTCACCCCAGCCTACGTTATTTCTGTCAGAATTTTAGCTTGTGATCTCTGTTGAGATCTAGACCAAGTTCCAAATAGTCCTGAAGTGTTTTCCTAGACCCCAGGGGCCCCACAAATCTCAGTAACATTTTAGTACAAAACACCTATTATTTATATCACTCATCTACAGTTAATCCTTTGTTACTTTATGGAAACTCTCATACTGTTATTCTGATATTACAGAGGATTGAGATAGAAAGGCTTTGAGGCAAAGCAGAGAGCACCCAGAAAAACCTTACAGGGTGGCAATGGTAATTATTGATCATTTATTCAAAAAATATTTGTTCTGCTCCTGATTTGGAGATTTCCAGACTACCAAGACAATATTCCTGACATTGCACCAGGGACCATAACCATTTTACATACATGATCCCCTTTACTCTTCACAACAATGCTATGAAGTAGACATGCCTCATTTCATGAGAAAAGAGAGGGGGACCAGGCTTCTTTTTTTTTTTTTTTTTAATGTTTATTTACTTTTGAGAGACAGAGTGTGAGCAGGGGAGAGTCAGAGAGAGAGAGGGAGACACAGAATCTGAAGCAGGCTCCAGGCTCTGAGCTGTCAGCACAGAGCCTGACGTGGGGCTTGAACCCACAAACTGTGAGATCATGACCTGAGCTGAAGTCAGACGCTCAATCAACTGAGCCACTCAGGTGCCGCAGAGGCAGAACAGGCTTCTAACCTGCATTTGTTTGCCTCCAAATCTTACATAGTCCAGTTTTTTAAATTACTGGGCAAATCCATTTATATTATCACTGCCACGGTCCAGGATCTACTGCTTGGTTTGGAAGATCCAGAAGCTTGACTTTTCATTGTGAAACCTGAGTTGATCAGCTGACAAGGATGAATTCATAGGAGTTAAAGCCTTAAGGGACAGGTCTTGACCAAAACATCACCTTATTATTCTACATATTAGATATTCATGTTAGCAAGTCACTGCTTTCCCTTTTTTATCTTTTAACACTTGAGAAGCTAAATCATAATTAAAAGCAACTTAGTAAGCAAGGCATCATTGCAGAAGAAATTAAATGATTTTGCTGTCTAGTTTATCCAACTATCCAACTTACTATGCCACATTAGAATTTGTCAAGGGACTAGCCAGGAACCAGGCCATCCACCTGCTCAGATGACCTCTACTGCAGATGCTGATGCCAGCACACTATGACAAACCCTTATATTTTGGGATTTTCTTTAGACTCCATGTAGACCACTATCTCCCTTTCCTTTTATTATTATTATTTTGGTCAGGAATAAATATCATTGATTAGGCCACACCTTTTTTACATTTATTCAGATTGTGATGAGATTTATAAATCTTACTTTTGCTTCTTTTGGACCTGGAACCAATCCTGTCTTCTAAGGGAACTATAACAAATAGCTAATCTGATTCATTTTACATTGATTTGGTTATTTAATTCTTAATCTTTCTAGGAAGCACTCATAGTAGGCCTTATATATGGCCTCAAGTGTCATACTTTTATTTCACTTGTAGATGCCTGTATCTTGTCTTCTTAACAAGATTGTAACCAATTTAGGGCAGTGACAGTAATAACATGTTTGAAGAGCTTTTCCTATATGTTCCCATGTTATTTGCAAAACAAAATCATTCACGCTTTTTTCCCTGCCTTTTTTTCTTTTCTGAAAGGTGAAATCTTGTGTTAAGAGAAGTAAATTGATTTACCGAAGCTTGTAAAATTAGTTACTGCAGGACCAGGTTTTGGGCCCAGGTTTTGTGGTCTCCATTCATCACAATTCCTACGACATTAGGCTGCTTGTGTGTGACTGTGCTTGATATTCCCTTCTGTGCCCCAAAGCACCACACTGTAGATACTCAATGAATAATTACAGAGGTTCGTTATTGTAATTAGAAGCCAAATGAAGTCAGAATTCTTACTATATGCATATTAACAATTACCAACCATACTTCTCAACAGCACAAGTGGTTATTATCTGATATTGTTCTAGATGAGTGTTTCTCAGTGTATGGCCAGTGAAATACCTGCATCAGAGTCACTTAGGATGCATGTCAAAACTGCAGATTCCTGGGCTTTTCTCCAATTCTGAATTCAAGAATCTGAGTTCCTGGGCTTGGAGCCCAGAAACATGCATTTTAACAGGCTCTTCATGTGAGCATTAATCACACTGAAGTTTGACAATCACCACCCTAAATAAACATGAGGGATAGAGTGGACAAAAAAGACCAGATTGTCTTGGAAAGTCAATGTCAACATATAAAAATAACAGAAAAGAGGATATATTTCCTTGATTCTAAGATGCCCTCAATTGTAAGATACACCATTGATTTAACAATAGCTATTGAAGAAAAGAGCATTAAATTGTTCACAAAATGTTTAATTCTGAATCTAGAAATTTTTTAAATATTAAGAAAGTGAATCTTAGACATGAGAAAATTCAATAATTTTATTTTTTAATGACTGCTCTTTTATTATTGCTTTAATTTCTCATACCAACACATATTTCTCTTAAGTCTATCCAAACTTAAAGCACTTTCACTAGAAACCTACATTACAAGACATATCTATTGTAAACATTTTATTGGTCAGCATTTCTTTTAAAATATAAGACAAACTAAACACTTGAATTTAAACACTTAACATGAACAAATGAATCTTTTATGTGAGGCCAATTTTTAAACATATAATTAGTTTCTTTTAAAGCTATCATGTAACAAACAATTCAAATGCTGAGGAGTCATCAAAATTGCTAATGCAATTTTGGTTGGTTATCTGGATATCTTTTAATCTAATGCTAACTAGCTAAATAGCACATCTTTAACAATTTTTCAATCAATCTTTCTTTCCCAAGGCCTCTGTTGTCATTACAATGTGTGCTACATTGTAACAGAGCAACACTGGGCTGAAAGTTCAGGGACTCATCTAGCATTGATCTGTGGTACTGATGGAACTGTTTGACCTTGGGTAAGTCACAGGACTTCTTTCAGCCCTAGTTTCCTCATTTGCAAAAAAAAGGAATGATGTTTGAGGATGAATTAAGCTCCAAAATTATTCAGATTTGGAATATTATATGCTGTACATTGTGATATTGGGCAAAACATATCAAATTAATTAGAAGACTAGATATCTTTGCAAACATGCAAAAGAATCTTTTTTCTTTTCTTATCAATAATTGTATTTCAAATGGTGTACTGAAAACAGGGTATTTTGAGGCAGAAAGTTGGACACAATCTGAGTAGACTTTGAAAGGTAATCTGGAATTAACAGAAAAAGAGAGGGGTGCCTGGGTGGCTCAGTTGGTTGAATATCCAACTTCGGCTCAGGTCATGATCTCGTGGTTTGTGAGTTCGAGCCCCGTGTTGGGCTCTGTGCTGACAGCTCAGAGCTTGGAGCTGGCTTCAGGCTTCAGATTCTGTGCCTCCCTGTCTCTGCCCCTCCCCTGCTCACATTCTGTCTCTCTCTCTCTCTCAAAAATAAACAAACATTAAGAAAAAACTTTAAAAAAAAAAAAGAGAGAAAGAAAGAAAACATTATAAAGGAAGAAAATGAGCCAATCATTTGGATAGGTATAATTAGTTCAAATTGCATAGAAAGAGGGTTATTATATTTTAATAATTGATAAGGTTGGTTACCTAGAATGAGGATAGATTAAAAAAAGCTTTGAATGCTAGACCAACTCATGATATTTAGTGGTTAAAGAAGTGCCTTTAAAGGTTTTCAGTAGTAGATAGAAATAATAAAATCACTGTTTAATCTGGCAGTATACACAATGTACTCCAAGGAAAATACACTATAGAGAAATCAATTATCAGGTTTACTCCAACAAACTCACTGACCCAGGACAGCACCAAAGAGAATGGAAAGCATGGTGTGGAAAGCAAAAGTATTGAAGGAAAACTCAGATCCTGATTTGGCTTGAACATCTGGAAATCTATTAGAGAAATAGAGATGGGGTGCCTGGGTGGCTCCATTGGTTACATATCTGACTCTTGATTTCAGCTTAGGTCATGATCTCACAGTTCTTGAGTTTTAGGCCTGAATTAAGCTCTGCACTGGCAGCAGAGAGCCTACTTGGGATTCTCTCTCTCCTTTTCTCACTGTCCCTCCCCTGGTGTCTGTCTCTCTCAAAATAAATAAATTTTTTTTAATTTAAAAAAAGGAATAGAGATTCATTTACAGACATTGCTTGCCATGAAGTTCATAATAGTTAATCTAAATGTCCAAAAAGCAGGGTTCAACCATATAACAGAATATTATTGATTCACTAGAAATGTTGTAGATGAATGTAAATACCTAAAGATGTTCACAAGATATGTATTTTTAAAGATTTTATTTTTAAAGTAATCTCTACACCCAATGTGGGGCTTGAACTCCCAACCCCAAGATCAAGAGTTGCATGCTCTACCATCCAACTGAGCCAGGCACCCCAGGATGTTCAAAATATATTGATAACAGTTCACAATATATTGATATTAGTGCAGAGCCCAATGCAAGGCTTGATCTCATGAAGCATGAGATTGTGACCTGAGCCTAAATCAAGAATCAGACACTTAACTGACTGAGCCACTCAGGCAGCTCACTGAATGGTCCAATTTTTGTTTACAAAAATATGTATGTGTTCAGATGCCTAGAAAGGTTTGAGGAGGATACATATACAGTGAAGTATCACTAGTGTTATTTCTAATACTTCATTCCACCATAGCATGCTGAAGGGTGGCTTTTCCTTTCTTTTTTTGCTTATATGTGTTTGCTAATTTTTAAACTAGAAAAGCACAATATTTACCTATATTAAACATTTTAAATTAAAAGAGGGGACTTGTTGGCTATGAGGAAACTAAATGGAAGTACTTGAATGTATTAACCCCACATTACAGAGACTGATATGAAGGTGGAGAAATGTGGGAAAGACAAGAACAAAGAAGCATTTTGAGATCAGGATAACAAAATATGGTTTTCGACATGATTTTGAAGGCACACACACACACCCCTCAAAGTAGAATATATAGAAAAAATGGCCAAAAGACTAACTTAGGAGCATTGTGGAGTTCTAGAAGAGTAATGAAAAATTGGCTATAGAAGGTAAATTTAGAAGTCTTTTACTTTTGCCAAGGTTTATTTTATTTTTTTATACTGTTGTAACTTTTACTTTTTTATTCTATTAAATTTAAATCCAAGTTAGTTAGCATACAGTGTAATGATTTCAGGAATAGAATTTAGTGATTCATCACTTACATATAACACGTAGTGCTCATCCCAACCAGTGCTCCCTTAATGCTCATTTAGCCTATCTTCCCACCCAGCACCATGCCAGCAACCCTCAGTTTTTTCTCTGTATTTAAGACTCTCTTCTGGTTTGTTTCCCTCTCTGTTTTTATCTTCTTTTTGCTTCCTTTTCCATCTGTTCATCTGTTTTGTTTTCTAAATTCCACATATGAATGAAATAATATGATATTTGCTTTTCTCTGACTGGCTTATTTTGCTTAGCATGATATACTCTAGTAGTTCCATCCATGTTGTTGCAAATGGCAAGATTTCATTCTTTTTGATTACTGAGTAATATTCCATTGTGTGTGTGTGTGTGTGTGTGTGTGTGTGTGTGTGTGTATACATACTACATCTTCTTTATCTGTTTATAGTCAACGGACATTTGGGCTCATTCTATACTTCGGCTATTGTCAACAATCTGTTGTAAACATTGGGGTGCATGTGCCCCTTCGAATCAACACTCCTATATCCTTTGGATAAATACCCAGTAGTGCAATTGCTGGATCATAAGGTAGTTCTATTTTTGAGGAACCTCCATACTGTTTTCCAGAGTAGCTATACCAATTTGTGTTCCCACCAGCAGTGCAAAAGAGATTCTCTTTGTTCGAATTCTAGCCAACATTTGTTGTTGCCTGAGTTGTTAATTTTAGCCCTTCTGACAGCTGTGAGGTGGTATCTCATTGTGGTTTTGATTTGTATTTCCCTGTGCCTGTTTACCATCTGAATGTCTTCTTTGGAAAAGTGTCTATTCATGTCTTTTGCTCATTTCTTCACTGGATTATTTGTTTCTTGAGTGCTGAGTTTGATAAGTTCTTTATAGATTTTGGATACCAACCCTTTATCTGATATGTTGTTTGCAAATATCTTGTCCCATTCCATTGGTTTCCTTTTAGTTTTGCTGACTGTTTCCTCTGCCATGCAGAAGTTTTTTATCTTGATGATGTTCCAATAGTTCATTTTTCCTTTTATCCCCCTTGCCTCAGGATACATGTTAAGAAGTTGCTGCGACTGAGGTCAAAAAGGTTTTTGCCTGCTTTCTCCTCTAGGATTTTGTTGGCTTCCTGTCTTACGTTTAGGTCTTTCATCCATTTTGAGTTTATTTTTGTGTATGGTGTAAGAAAGTGGTCCAATTTTCCCAACACCATTTGCTGAAGAGACTGTCTTTTTTCCATTGGATATTCTTTCTTGCTTTGTCAAAGATTAGTTGCTCACACATTTGTGGGTTCATTTCTGTGTTCTCTCTTCTGTTCCAATGATCTACGTGTCTGTTTTTGTGCCAGTTCCATACTGTCTTGATGATTACAGTTTTGTAATACAGCTTTAAGTCTGGAATTGTGATATCTTTGGTTTTCTTTTTCAAGATTGTTTTTGGCTATTTGGGGTCTTTTCTGATTCCATACAAATTTTCCCCCTTATTTATTTATAATTTTTTAATTTATTATTGAGACAGAGAGAAACAGAGCATGAGCAGGGGAGGGGCAGAGAGAGAGGGAGACAGAGAATCTGAAGCAGGCTCCAGGCCCTGAGCTGTCAGCAGAGCTTGATGTGGGGCTCCATCCCACAAACTGTGAGATCATGACCTGAGCCGAAATCAGATCTTCAACCCACTGAGCCACCTGGGTGCCCCAATAAAAATGTTACAATTGTTTGTTCTAGCTCTGTAAAGAATGCTGGTGTTATTTTGATAGGGATTGTGCTAAGGTCTATTTATTTGCCATGAGGGTAGGGAAGAGATGCTTCCCTTAGTGCTAGAACAGCAATTCTCAAACTTCATTGTGAATGAGAATCATCTAGAGGTCTTGTTAAAACACAATCCTCTGTGTCACTGGACTTTACACACAGAATTCCTCTTCAGTAGATCTGGGGTAGGACTAGAGAATTTTCTTTCCTTCTTTTTTTTTTTTTCAAGTAAGCTCTACACCCAATGTGGGGCTCAAATTCATGACTCTGAGATCAGGAGTCACATGTTCACCAACTGAGTCAGCAAAGATGCCCCAAGAATTTTCTTTTTTTTTTTTTTTTTTAAATGTTTTTTTATTTTATTTATTTCTAGGAGAGAGAGAGACAGCTTGAGCAGGGGAGGGTCAGAGAGAGAGGGAGCCACAGACCGAACAGGCTCCAGGCTCTGAGCTGGCAATCAGCCCAGAGCCCGACGCGGGGCTCGAACCCACGAACCGCAAGACCATGACCTAAGTGAAAGTCGGACGCTTAACCGACTAAGCCACCCAGGCGCCCCAAGAATTTTCATTTTTAACAAGTTCCCAGGTGATGTTAATACTATTAAACCAAAATCCACACTTGGAGAATAATTGTCTTAAAGTTGAGAGATATCTAGCAAACCAGTAGGAGTATATTTGAAGAGCGGTGTCCTACGGCATGACATACGTGATTTAATGACAAAACCTTAACCATTGTCATAAGACCAGCAGAGTAAGGATTTTGAATCGAAGGTGATGGAATATATTCCTTGAATTCATTCCTGATGGATTCTATCCATCCCTAAATTTAGCTCCCACTCTTAGGGGCACCAGGGTGGCTCAGTCTGTTAAGTACCTGACTCCGGCTCAGGTCATGATCTCATGGTTTGTGAGTTCAAGCCCCACGTCAGACTCTATGCAGAAAGCTCAGAGCCTGGAGCCTACTTCAGTTTCTTTGTCTCCCTCTCTCTCTGCCCTCCACCCTCCCTGCTCATACTCTGTGTGTGTGTCTTTCACTCTCTCAAAAATAAACAAACATTAAAAAAATTTTTAAATAACTACATAAGTAAAATTAAAAAAAAAACTGTTTCACCAATACTTAGCATAGTAGAGGTAAAATAAAGGGAAAAGAAGGTCATTTTCCTCCATTCACCATCATACATCTTTAATACCACCAGAACAGATTAGCATCTGGTAAAGCAGCATGGAGTAGAAGTAGCACCTGGTAGAATATCATAGGATTGGATTTGTTTCTGAACAGGTGTGGGACTCCTCATGAGGGCTCTCAGAAATAATTAAATAGGGGATGTACTTTGCAGGAGGCTGGAATTTCTGCATAAGCAGTTGAGGGCCAGAGCCAGCGCAATTTTAGTTACACGGAAACACTTGATTTTAACTCAAAATTTCACCACCATATCTTGAGTAGAAAGCTGAGAGAAAAGAAATAAAGGTATATATGGCAAGCCTGTGCAATCTGCTCTGACCCAATTTTGGTTCAGCTAGCAATAAAGAACCTTCAAATTATTTTTAGTAGCACCATCAACAAAATAAAAGCAAAAGGTACTAGGCTTAAAATTCAAATAGTTTATATAAAAACAAACCAGTTCTTTTTGCTCTATCCCTCCACACTTTTGAGTCCTATTCTTTAGAAGTAGTCCCATACTCCTAGATATTCTTTAGTTCCTTATCCTGACATTTCTGAATAACGTGGTTACACTCTGATTTCTTCATTTAAAAATTGTAGATATCGTTTATTCCTATGGAAGATGAGGATTTAGGGGGAAAAATCCCCATAGGCTGAGGAATAATTAGAATGCTGATACACAGGGGTGCCTGGGTGGCTCAGCTGGTTAAGTGACTGACTTCAGCTCAGATCATGATCTCACGGTTCGTGGGTTCAAGCCCCGTATCGGGCTCTGTGCTGACAGCTCAGAGCCTGGAGCCTGCTTCAGAATGGATTCTGTGTCTCCCTCTCTCTGCTCCTTTCCTGCTCATACTCTGTCTCTCTCAAAAATAAAAAACAAAACAAAAATTAAAAAAAAAGAATGCTGATACACACTAGTAGTAAGGTGATAAAGATATAGCAAGGAGGGGTGGTTACAGGTAAATGAAATAGAAAAGGGGTGCATAATATCAGTAAGACTTGACAATGAGATAATAGTAAATAAATTCGAGTAAAAGTCAAAGAGTACCAAGTTTGTTGTCATGGTAGCTAGAAAAGCTATGATCCAATTTTCAAAAAAAAATTAAAAGAATAATATTTTTGAGAGTTAGAGATGTATTTTTTGGATTTCTTAAGCCTGAGGTAATAATCATCCTGTGATGTCAATTAGGATAATATAGCTTAATTCCTCAACTACCTCATATGAAAAGATTTTCCTCATCTGAATTTTTATAACAGTTATTGCTTGAACCACTCACTTAGTATGAATTATTAACTGACTTATATTCTCAGTATTTCATATGAATATATCTTATTTCCCAAAGCATATTTTGCCTTTCCAAAGAGTAAAACTAATGTTTTACACTTGTATCTCCCATATCTGACTCTCTGGCACTATCAATAACTCCATACTAAGTATACTTTTCTTTTATAGCATATTGTTCAGATATCCTTTGAAGAATATAAAGGATACATTAAAAACTGTGATCAATATTCTAAGGGCTGAATGATCAAGATGCCTCTAAGCAATAAAAAGGAACTAGAAAGAATTCTTGGAAGTTAAATATACAACAGAACTAGTAAGTAATGCATTAAAATAATTGAATGGGTGCCTGGGTGGCTCAGTTGGTTGAGCACCTGGCTCTTGGTTTCAGCTCAGGTCATGATCTCCCAGTTGGTGGGATTAAGCCCTGCAACAGGCTATGCACTGACAGCACAAAGCCTGCTTGAGATTCTCTCTTCCCCTCTCTCTGCCTCTTCTCCCTGCTTGCACACACACACACGTGTGTGTGTATGTATGTATGCTCTCTCTTTCAAAATAAATAAATATTTTTTAAAAAGAATGGAAAGATAAAATTGAAAGAATCTCTTAGAAATTAGAAGAAAAAGATAAATAAAGCTAAAGAATAAGAATTATAAAAGAAATGAAAAATGAAAATTTTCCAGAACTGAAGAACATGAGTTTCTACATTAAGTGTGATCACCTAGTATGCAGCCCAATAAATAAAGCAAGACCCAGTTAAAACTATATCAAATATTGGGGCACCTGGGTAGCTCTGTTGGTTTAGTTAAGTGTCTGACTCTTGATCTCAGCTCAGGTCTTGTTCTCACGGTCTTGATCTAGGGTCCTGAGTTCAGGACCTACATTGGGCATGAAGTCTATCTAAAACAAAACAAAACAAACA
Source organism: Hyaena hyaena (assembly GCF_003009895.1). Taxonomy (NCBI): domain Eukaryota; kingdom Metazoa; phylum Chordata; class Mammalia; order Carnivora; family Hyaenidae; genus Hyaena; species Hyaena hyaena. The sequence goes on from NW_024080681.1 coordinate 2,287,376, forward strand.
AACAAAAAAACATCAAATACTGAAATGTCAAAACACCAAGAAGAAAGAGATAATCAAATAAACTTCAGAGAGAAGACACAGGTAATATACAAAGGTTCTGGAACATCAGACAGCTCTATAATCACTTGGAAGTTGAAAGACAATGATCAATGACTTCAAAAGGAAGAAAAAGCATTTCCAGTGTTGAATTTTATGTCTAGCCAAACTATGAAGATAAAGGTAGAATAGAGTTATGTATTTTTTTCAGACATACACAGTCCACCAAAATGCGCTTCCTCTGCACTCTTTCTCAGGCTAGCTAAACAAGAATATGTTCCACCAGATCTAAGAAAGAGAAAGACAGAGATCCCAGAAAGGAATCTACACAGAAACGAGGAAGAGAGAGTTCCTAAGACAATAGTGAAGAGAACTCCCAAGATGACAACAACCCAATAAAACAGTAAGTTTAGATCAGAGTAAGAAAACTGTTCAGGAGGTATAGACCCAAAATTAAAATGGATCTGAGAGGAAACATGATATGTATGATTATACGGTTAAGTCTGTGGTTGAGTTAGTAGTAGGTGAAGAGTTAAGCAAACAAACATAATGATGAGGTAACAGTCAATTGCAGGAAAAACAAAAACCTAAACATACATATAAGCAAAAATGAATGAGACATTAGTCAGCTGTCTTCAGGAATTTCTCCCTAGATGGCACTCCCCAATTCCCTTAGAAAAATAACTATGTACATTTTCAAACTTAAATAACTACATACATACATTTTTACCATTGTTCATTTGGGCTTATGTAGTTGCTGACAACATACAGAAAAGAAAAATTGGTTCTGTTTCTATTATAAATAAATTATTAAATTATGCATGTGAGCATTTGAAACATATACCAATGAAAACTACCAGAGCAAGTTCAGGCCTATCTAAGCAGAGTCCTTTTTTTTTTTTTTTTTTTAATGTTTTTTATTTATTTCTGAGAGAGACAGCATGAGTATGGGAGGGTCAGAGAGAGAGGGAGACAGAATTCAAAACAGGCTTCAGGCTCTGAGCTAGCTGTCAGCACAGAGCCTGATGGGAGGCTCGAACTCATGAACTGTGAGATCATGCCCTGAGCCGAAGTCGGACACTTAACTGACTTAGCCACCCAGGTGCTCCTCTAAGCAGAGTCTTAAAAAAATACATAGTGAAAGACTATTATGTGAGAAATGTGTTCCATATTTTTTGGCTCTGTGGTTTCTGGCCTGTAAATGATCCGCTCAATTTACTCATATGATACACCTTCATTTATTTATTTTAATTTTTTATTTTTTAAAGTGACTCCACACCCAATGTGAGGCTCACCAGTCTAAGATTAAGAGTTACATGCTCTACTGACTGAGTCAGCCAGGCACCTCTATAATACGCCTTTATATATCTATTTATAATCAAGGCACCATGCTAAATTTTGAATTTCCTGAAATCTCCTATATTCTCATTTACACGTAATGATCATAAACACTGTAAAATGTTGGGGCACCTGGGTGGCTTAGTTGGTTGAGCGTCTGACTTCGGCTCAGGTCATGATCTCGCGGTTTATGGGCTTGAGCCCCGCTTTAGGCTCAGTGCTGACAGCTAGCTCAGAGCCTGGAGCCTGTTTTGGATTCTGTGTCTCCCTCTCTCTCTGACCCTCCCCTGATCGTGCTGTCTCTCTCTCTCTCAGAAATAAATAAAGCATTAAAAATTTTTTAAAAATACTGTAAAATGTTTAATCCATCAGCATATACCTTGTAAACTCTACATCCAACATGTGGCTCAAATTCATGACCCCAGATTATGCTCTTTATACTGAGCCACCCAGATGCCCCTGGCAGGATGTGTCTTAATCTGTTAACACTTGCAATCCTTTTCAGGGAAAAATTCTGATTTGAATAATAATATTTGTTGCTTTCAAATTGACACGGAGACCAAAAACACACAAAACTTCTAAATTCAACATTTTGAAAATGCTTTCCATTATCTTGTTAAATTTTCCTCTTTTCCAAGAGTTGGATAAATATCATAGTATTGTGTTAATGTAAAAAGGTGGAAAGTGCTCCACTTTCTGCTTTCTCAGGAAGCCATCCTTCCCAAGCAAATATTAAAAATATAGCAATAGGGAGGGCCTTTTGGGTGGCTCAGTTGGCTAAACAACCCCCTCTTGATTTTGGCTCAGGTCCTGATTGGGATTGTCTCTCCCTCTCTGCCCTTCCCCTGCTTGCTCTTGTCTCTCTCAAAAAATTTAAAAAAAAAGCATTTAAAATAAATAAAAACATAGCAATAAGAAAAAACAAAAGAAAACCCCAAACTACTAGATAGTAAACCCAAAGAAGCTATGAGCCCTTTTTCTTATTTGCCATAGCATCCCCAGTGCCAGTTTCCAGCAATGTACTTGGTCTTGAGAGGTGTTGAGTGAATGAAACACTACTTTGTAATTTTGTCTACCTTCTCGAACCAAAAAAGATACCGAAAGATACCGTTCCATTAGATGTTGGGTATTTATATGCCAAACTATGAAAGAAGGCCCCAAATTCAATTTTGTCACCAACAAAATTTCCAGCCTACTCTGTTCTCTCTGAAAATTGCACACGGCCTTAAGACGAATCAATTGCATTAGAAAACTCCTTCAGGGATAGGCACTTCTCACTCCATCCAAAGTGAGGCCAAATTAACAAAACCGCAAAGACCTGGCTAATTCAGGAAGAACCTAATTTGTTATTATTGGCCCAAAATTACCCACATTTTTGTTTTGTTTTGTTTTTTCTGTGCAGGCCAATATCCACAACCGCACTGACGCCTTAAGTAGGGCGAATGTTTTCACCAGTAGCTGGTGGTGAGGCCCGTTTCTCAGCCAAAACCTAGGAAGACTGGGATTTATGAGATGTTGTAATCCAAACACCTCTAGTAGATTCACAGCGTTTAGAAATTCGCATCTCGTAACAAATTCCCTCAATTTTCCATTTTACAAGCCAGGAAACCTCAGTTCTTGGGGACGAGCTCTTTTCCAAACAACACAATCACAGGCAACTCATCCTTGAGCCCTAGGCGGGCGACACACACCGCAGCTCTGAAAGGTCACAGCCGAAGTACTCTTCGCCGTCCTTTCCTTTAAAGAAGCCGCGCGCGGTTGGGCTGCCCTTGAGTTCAACTTCCGGCTACAAAGAGAGAGGATGTTTTCCTTCTGGCCACACCCTCCTAGCCACGCCCACTACGCCACGCCTTCGGAGCACGAGCTCCGACAGGCGAGCACGCAGAAGGGGCGGGTCCGGGTAGGGGTCGCCGCGCAGTTCGCTCTCCCCCGGCGGCGCGCAGGCACGCCCCAAGCAAGCGGTAGCGCGGCGGCGCGCGCGCGCGCTCCCAGTGCCCTACCCGTGACGTGCCTGGCCGAGGCCGCGCAAGGGCGCTGTAGCTGCCAGTGCCGCTGTCATGGCGTCGGAGGCGCTGGCTGAAGAGAACCCGCCGCGGTCTCTTTAGAGCGAGAGGCTGGCGGCTGGGTATGGAGAGCGGCCCCGAGAGCCTGCAGCCGCTAGAACACGGGGTGGCCATCGGGCCAGCGCCAGGGACCGGTTCTCCGCAGGAAGGACCACCGGAGACCAGGCTCGCTGCCGGGGATGGTCCTGGAGTATGGGCGGCGGAGAGCAGAGGCGGGAATGGACAGGGGGCGGCGGCCGCCGGGAGGAGCCTCTTGGACTCGGGTTCTCCCGCCGGCTCTCCTCAGGTTTCCGGACCCTGCAGCTCCTTCCCGGGCTTGGACTTGAAGGAGAGCGATTTGGAGAACGCTGCTGCGCAGAAGGCGCCTCTGAGAGGGCAACACAAGGTGACCGCCTCCCCGGAGACAGCCGAGGCCGGAGCGGACCATGGATCTGGTCCGGCCGGAGACGCCGGCACCTGCCGGGCAGAGTTGGCGGCCGCCGGCTCCGAGGAGCCTAGCAGCGCCGGCGGCCTCAGCAGCAGTTGCAGCGACCCGAGCCCTCCTGGGGAATCGCCGAGCCTGGACTCCCTGGAGTCGTTCTCTAACCTGCATTCTTTCCCCAGTAGCTCGGAGTTTAATAGTGAGGAGGGAGCTGAGAACAGGGTCCCCGGGGAGGAGGAGGAGGAGGAGGGCGAGGGCGCGGCAGTGTTGCCCCGGGCTGTGCCTCTTTGCCGAGAGGAGGAGGAGGTGGAGGAGGGGGAGGAAGCTCAGGTACTGGCGGCCTCCAAGGAACGCTTCCCGGGACAATCTGTCTATCACATCAAGTGGATCCAGTGGAAGGAAGAGAACACACCCATCATCACTCAGAATGAGAATGGACCCTGCCCTTTGCTGGCCATCCTCAATGTTTTGCTTCTGGCCTGGAAGGTACATTTCTGCAGCTATTTCCTACGGCTTTTGGGGCGGGGGGAAACGGGGTGAAGGAGCTGCTGCATGTCAGCTGACGGCTTCCTCATTCATCAGACCTCTTCTCCCATGAAATTCATTCTGGGACTCCTTTGTCCAAAGAATATTCTTATATGTATTTTGTAAAGAATTGCCGGCAACCTCAGGTCTCTCTAGTGTTTAAATACGAGTTCAACATTCAGTTGATGCACTTAAAAACAACTAGGACTTAGAGCACGCTTAACCTTAGGATTATTTTCCTTAATTATACTTTTCTATGTTTCCTTCTTACTGACTTTGTCACATATGCAAGAGTGAAGAACTGGGGGGAAGTGATCTTTAGAAGTTACCATGAATCCATGGTATCAGGGAGCAAGTTTTGATGGTTATGTTCAGCTGATTTTCCAACGAATATTTGCTCCATTTGGGTGGGTGTAGATACTGAAGGAAATGGTGATAGGGAAGATGTGGCCCATTAGACAAATTCCATTTAAGGGAAAGAATTGGTCTGAGCCCAGTTACCATAATTTCTTGGTTTCCAAAGATTGTTTTCATTTTATGCATGGTTTTTACTTGCTTGGTTTCTTTGGTTCTACTTACTTTTGGTTCTTTTACTTTCTTGGTTCTTTGGCATTATTACTGTTATTTATTACACATTACTCGCATCAGAACTTGTTAAGGTTATTAAGGGAACTAAAATTGTAATGACTAAAATAAGAAAGGACATTCAAGGTAAAGGAACACAAAAGGTAAGGGCACTTCAAGTTAAGTATATCGAGGGGACTCAGTTATAATTGAAGTACCTTACTCAAGTTTGCAGTTTAAGAGTGCTGAGACGAAGGATCTTATAGCACACATCTCATTTTCAAGTTGATAATTATGTCCATTGATAAAGTGTTTCCTGGAAAAAAAATAACCTGGATTATTCTGACCAGTTAGGAAGAAAATTAAGTAAGAGGAATAGTATTTCATGCCTTCATCTTCCTGTTACTAGCAAGGGCTGATGCAAAAGAAATAAGATTAGAAATCTTAGCAGTATCTGGTACATAATGTCACTCAGATGTTTGATGAGGACTGTGCCTGCTTTAGCTGTTGTGAGCTATTGGGGGTTGCATCATTGAGTTACTTGAAATTATTAAAGGACAATGATGCAAGACAATACACTGTAAATACATCTATATACCTATAAATCTGTTTATATAAATTTTTCAGTTATAGAAAACAGATGGAAATGTATTAGATATTCCAAAAGGGGAAATTTATCTATGGTCTGGCATAGTCCCAGAGAGCTTCATGAAATTTATGGGTCTTAAACCCAGCTTTTAAGGAAAAGTAGAATTTAAAATAATAAGGAAATGGAATTCTGGGAAAGGGAAGGATATAAACAAAAGGGATGAAAATAGAATGGAGTGTGTGTGTGTGTGTGTGTTTGTGTGTGTGTATGTATATGTATGTGTGTTTATTGGCTGACGGAAGGGTAAGTTCATACTCGTGAATAATAAAATATAAGATTGAAAAGGTGAAGAGCCATTTGATGAAAGCCCTTTTATGTCAACGTCAGGAGTTAGACTTGATATACAGGCCAAAGTCCCTAGCCTTTTTGTAGGAAGGAATAACAGTTTCCTTTAGGGTTTTCTCTTAGTTCCCAAATAGTACTCTGAAGTTCAGAGGAAGGAGCAGGTGCTATGATCTGGATTATTTGGGGCTAAATGAGCATTGAATTGACTTTCAAAGAAATGGCTTTAACAAAATGATCTAACATTTGAGTTCCCACTATGTGTGACATACTAGAAGTACAAAAACAAGTAAAAGTTTGTCCTCATGTAGCTCCCATTTAGTGGGGAGACAGACATATAAATAATTACAGTGCAATGTGATAAGTTCTAAATGTGCTTTGGAATTAAAAAAGGGTAATTGGGGATAGGATGTATCAAGGGAAAGCTTTATGAAAGAAGTAACCTGTGAACTGAATCTGAAGGATGAGTGAGAAGGCCTTCCAGCCAGAGGGACTAGTGTATTCAATGCTAGTGAAGCAGGGAAAGATTTGTTCTTTTTCATGATTCCAACCTTGGTTTAGGAGTGCAGAGCAAGAGGGGAAGGAAATGGCAATAGCAGGAAATAAAATTGATTGGTTGGGTTAGACTGTTAATGAGCAGATGTGCTTATTAATTTGGAGGTTATTTTATAAATCTGTGGTTTTTAGCCTTTCTGCCTCCAGGCTATGGCTACACACAGCCGTTACTCATCGTTACTCATCAGTAATCAGTGATTGATAGATAGGCAGATTAAGAGAAGCAAGGGCTGATAAAGCAGTGTTCTCAAAGAGAGCCATGGGTGCTAGAGGTCAGAACTCTTCATAATAATACTAAGCTGTTATTTGCCTTTTCATTCTCATTCTCTGACAAGTGTCAGTGGAGTTTTCTATATGATGTGTGATGATATCATTGCTCTGAGAGTTAATGGAATGTGTGGATATGTATTCCCTTTAAAATTTCTCTCAATTTTCGTTTGTAGTATGGTACATACAGTTACATATAACCTATATAGACCAAAACTCTTTGGGGTCCTCAGTAGTTTTTAGGACTGTAATGGTCTTGACACCAAAAGGCTTGAGAAATGCTAACGTAGAGAAAAATAGTGAAGAGGGTATGAAAGTAGCTATCAGATTTCAGTGTAAACACTAGTGGTGTTTACACTTTATATTTAGCTGATAATAGGGAACTTGCCAGAATAACATAATGAAAGTGATCTTGTTTGTTTGAGATTAGACTAGGGGTAAGATTGTAGTGTAGCGGCAAGTGTAGCGTAACACAAAGAATTGATGAGGATGTATGTCCCTTTTGGATGGGGAATTCTCTGCCCCTTCTCTTTGGTGAAGATAATGTTGCAATCTAAATGATGAACTGATCACTAACTGAACATAGGAAATTAAGAAGATGACCCTACCTTTTCTAATCTGGGTAATAGCGATTGGGTCATTCAAAAGATAAAGTATTTTACCTAGGAGATGTCAGAGTTTAGTTTTGTAAGGTTGGAAATGTCTGATAGTGGGACACGAAAATATAAATATTCATCATGCTTCTAGAAGCGTGGAGTGGGTCTTAGGGAAGAGGTCAAATTATAGAGAAAATTGAATAAGGGAGTTACTGCATAGACCTAAGTATGGTAGTTTACTTACCGTAAGTATGAGAATAAATGAATACTTCATTGAGAGTGGTGAGCCATAATTCTCAATTTTTTACCATCTCAATATATGTGGGGAACTACAGATTGCCAGCTTAATTCCTCCCTGTAATTCTCCACCCCCTCTTCCACCCCATTCTCCAGTAGACCATAGAGAGAACAGAGAACAAAGATTAAACTTGGTGGGGGAAAGGCAATAAGCATTAAGAGTGAGAGAGTGTAAAAGAAACCAGTATAGGCATAATGTGAGATATGATTGAGAACTGGAAATAGTACAATGCCATGATAGTGTTGGAGAAAAACTAATAAAGTAGTCAGTTATTGTCAAGTGCAACAGCATCAAGGAGCTACTGGAGTATGAAAGATGTTACAAAAAAAGGATTGGGTGTGAGGACAAAGATGCTGAAAAGTCAGAATAATACGGACTCCTCAGAATAGGTGGTGAAGTTCTTTTCAGTGGAAAGGAAATCTCATTTTCTGAAGTAATGGAAGGAATGGGACAAGGAAGAGAGACAAGGTCATGTGAAAATAGAGGGGCAGATGGCATTTGAGGCCTTATTCTCCCATTTTGGCACAATAACGATTGACCTTATCAATAATATGTATTGAACCTGTCAGTAATTAGCAAGGAGAGGTTCTAAAGTATGGAAGGGAGGATTTTTGTGAGAAAGGCACATTGTATTTTAAAGAGATTCTAATCTCATGGAGATTATGTCTTGGAATTTGAGGCATAAATGGAAAGTAGAAAGTAGCAGTGGATAAGTTGGGGTTACTCTCTCTCTTTTGTTTTTTTAATGTTTTATTTATTTCTAGGAGAGAGAGAGAGACAGCATGAGCAGGGGAGGGTCAGAGAGAGAGGGAGTCACAGACTGAAACAGGCTCCAGGCTCCGAGCTGGCAGTCAGCACAGAGCCCGACACGGGGCTCGAACCCAGGAACCGCGAGATCATGACCTAAGCGAAGTCGGACGCTTAACCAACTAAGCCACCCAGGCGCCCCAAGTTAGGGTTACTCTTTAAAAACTTTTAGTATATCCATTTTGTTTTGTTTTGTTTTTTTCCCCAGTAGTTCTCTAATACCTAGAAATAGGAACAGAAAGAATGGCTGGTTAGGGTTATATCAGTGATTGAGCTTTTCAAGAGCTGAATTGTGGAGAGTCCATGGAATTAGAGTTGAAAATGAAACTGTAGATTATCTCTTTGAAGGGTGGTGGAGTAAAGAGAAAAGTCAATAAACTAAACATGTTGGAAGGATTTGAGTATTCAAAGAAAGTATGTGCCATAGTTCTGGATGAGAAACGACAGCTAAAATTATCAGAGTAAGCATTGTGATACTGTGATAATCTAACAAATCAAGAAAGAAGGAAACCTATTCATTAAATTTAATTCAGGCTCAAATTTCTAATTCTCTTTAACTGACACCAGGTAAATTTACCCAAATTTATGCTTTGGAATAAATATTCATTTTGCTTCTTTAGTTGAGACTAAACTTAGTGTTTTTTATAGTTTTTCTTTAATCTTTCATCTTATCAAAAACAATGCTAGGGGCACCTTGGTGGCTCAGTCAGTTAAGCGGTTGAGCATCTGACTCTTGATCAGCTCAGGTCATGATCTCATGGTTTGCGCCGACAGCAGGGAGCTTGGTTATGATTCTCTTGCCCCCCTCTTTCTGCCCATCACCCATGTGTGTGTGTGCACGCACAAACTCTCTCTCTCAAAATAAATAAATAAACATTGTGCTATTTATAGGTATATTTGAAGGCTGTGACCCACTTATTTAGATGGGTTTCAGGATACCTGCCTGGCTTGGTTGGTAGTTAATGCGACTCTTGATTTCAGGATTGTGAGTTTGAACCCCACTTAGGGTATAGAAGTTACTTAAAACTAAAATCTTAAAAAATGGATATGTTTGTAAAAATTAAAACAAGTCAAAAGATATATAAAATATAAAATTTAGTTTCTAATGATACTGATCTTATGTTGTAAGTGTTGAAGCTGAGAGATGGGTACTTGGGAATTCATTATGCTATTATTTTTCTACTTTGTGTAACTTAAATTTTATACAATGAACATTTTTTTAAAGTTTCTCCATTTTTATCATTATGTTTATGAAAGTATTACTTTAATAATAGAGGGAGTCCCTGCTTTGTCATACATTTGTTTTCTTATAGAAAGAATGTTACAGGTTCTGAGGCTCAAGCACTCAAAAAAAACTTACATAAACTTATTCTGTACATTATGATAGAAGGCAGTTTTGTAATATCTAATGATTATGTAGCATTTTAGTAGAAGAATGAATACACTGTTCTAAATTAAGATGCTGGAAGCACATCTCCTTTCCTTCCTAGACCTTTTAGGTAGGGTATTCTTTTTCCCCCTCTCTTTCTTTGCTTGGTTGGAACTGAGATCATCTCCTACTCCAAGTCAAGAGAGGAATGCCAGGGTTATGAAATTAAGCTGGTTTCTCCATACATTAAACATAGAAATTATAAAATAAGGTTGATACATTTGATTCTATAAAAACTGAAAAAGCTGGGGCGCGTGGGTTTCTCAGTCGGTTAAGCGTCTGACTTCGGCTCAGGTCATGATCTCAAAGTTCGTGGGTTTGAGCCCCATGTTGGGCTTTGTGCTGATGGCTAGCTTAGAGCCTGGAGCCTGTTTTGGATTCTGTGTCTCCCTCTCTCTCTGACCCTCCCCTGCTCACGCTGTCTCTTTCTCTCTCTCTCAGAAATAAATAAAACACTAAAAAAAAAATTTTAAAAAACTGAAAAAGCTAAAGGTTAGAAAAAAAAAAAAAAGACAAAAAGTCCCCTTCTCCCCTCCGCCAAAAAAAAACCCCTACTTGAAATTAAACCAAAATACACCCCACAAACTAAGGAAATAATTTGCCAGATTATGTGCCTAATAGTTAATTTCTTCATTTACAAAGACCCCTTGTAAGTTAGAAGAGACGAGCAACCCAGTAGCAAAATAAGCAAAAGGTCGTTACCAGAAAATTCAAAGATGTTCAAATGGATGTTCTCTCTCTTATTATCACAGAGTGAGGCACTATGAGGGTAAGCCTCTTGCCAGCAATGGGTTTTTGCTCTACCTTTTTCCTTCCTTCCTTCACAACTTTTCTCATACCATTTCTTTTTTTTTTTTTTAATTTTTAAAAAATGTTTTATCTATTTCTGAGAGAGACAGCATGAGCAGGGGAGGATCAGAGAGAGAGGGAGACACAGAATAAACAGGCTCCAGGCTCTTAGCTAGCTGTCAACACAGAGCCCGATGCAGGGTTTGAACCCACGAACTGTGAGATCATGACCTGAGCTGAAGTCAGTTGCCCAACTGACTGAGCCACCCAGGCGCCCCTCTTATACCATTTTCATACACCTCTCCTTCCGACTGGTTTTTACTTTTTCTTCCCCCAAACTTCCTGACTTAGAAGAACATTGCAAATTTTCTCATATTTCCCTTTTCCCAAAGTAGGCATAAATCTCTTTTGAGGCTTTCCAAGTATGTTTATTACTTATAAAAGTGGAAAAACAAATGACAAGCCAAAGATTCCAATTTAGACTCTGCCCATTTTTTTTTTTTTAATAAAGATCCTGTAAGAAGAGATTAATAACTTCACATGGTGGAGTTTTGTTAACATACTAGATGCAAGTAACACTTAATGAGACTTTCATTTCTACTCTCTTTTAAGAATTAGGATTGGTATTGTATCTCTGCATTTGTGAGATAAAATGGATGAGGGTTGATGCTAATATGAATACTCCAGTGGCTGGTTGTCTTATTAATGATGGGTTCATTTTCTCCTCTCCTCTTGCTCCCCGTGGTCCTTCAGTGGATAACTTTCCCTTTCCCCATCCAGCCTTGTCTATGTTGAGTCCCAGGTGAAGAACATTTGAGCACAGATGGTGCCAGTAATCATATGGCTTTGAAAAATAGTAGTACTCCGTTACTTTTTTCTTTAATGTTTAGTTAGAGAGAGAATGCCTGCCCTCACTCGTGTGTGCACATGAGAGAGGGGGAGGGACAGAGAGAGAGGGAGAGAGAGGATCCCAAGGAGGCTCCATACTGGCAGTGTGGAGCCAGACCTGGAGCTCAGTCTTAACACTGTGAGATCGTGACCTGAGCCAGAATCAACAGTTGGACACTCAACTGACTGGGCCAGCCAGGCACCTCTATTTTTCAAGCAACTAATGCGGAAGTTTCACTGTCAGTTATTCTTTGTGTAGATTTTCAGCAACTGAGTTTTTTTAAAGTTTATTTTGAGAGAGATGGAGAGTGCCAGCATGTGCAGGGGAGGGGCAGAGAGAGGGACAGAGAATCCTAGGCAGGCTCTGCACTGTCAATGCTGAGCTAATGGTGAGGAGCTCAGACACGTGAACCATGAGCTCATGACCTGAACCAAAACTGGATGCTTAACTGCCTGAGCCACCCAGTCACCCCAGGCTTTGTGAGCTTCTTAAATAGAAATCCACTGTACCATTCTTCTTTGCTCTGAAACTCTTTGATTGCATATAAAATAGGACATTCTTGAAAATTTAATATGTATGAATGTATCTGCAGTTTCTGATGGTTTTAAATAGGTCTTGGTATTACTCTGAGGATGGGGTCTTATTGTGATAGAAATTGATGGCAAATGTGTTTCAGATGGGCTTTTTACTGAAGTTTATTTTTCAGAGAGAGAGAGCAAGTAGGGGAGGGGCAGAGAGAGAGAGTAAGAGAGAGAGAGAGAGAGAAGGAGAGAGAATATCCTAAGCAGGCTCCATGCTGTCAGCACAGAGTCTGATGCAGGGCTTGAATCCACAAACCATGAGATCTTGACCTGAGCCAAAACCAAGAGTTGGACACTTAACTGACTGAGCCATCCAGGTACCCCTCAAATTGGCTTTTCTAAGTTGAAGGTGGTCTCTTATATAAAATTTTCCTGACTTGAAATACTGATGAGAAATAGATTTACTAAAAAGCCTGAATTTTAGTATTTTTCAGTATAATAATTATTCTTAATAATAAACAATCATTCTTAATTAATAATAAATGATTAGTAAATAAATGAATGATACATATAAGAAATTAGAATAGGAAGATGATGTATAATAGTTTATAATATGTATGTTTATTTGCCAGAGCTAGAACTAAAGGCATATTGAAAGGATCCTAAACTTTTTTGGTCTTTATTTTGAAAGAAGCTACATTTATTCCCTTTGATTCCCATTAATACTCCTAATATTTAAAAAAATAATTTCTTTACAATTTTAACTAAAAAATCATGAGTGCTATATGATTTACTGTATGTTCAAAATTAGTAGGGACACCTTGCTGACTCAAAACCATAGAACATATATATGAATCTTGTCTTGGGGTTGTGAGTTCAAGACCCCTATGTTGGGTGTTAGAGATTACTTAAAAAAATTTTTTTAAAGTTTTTTTGATCTTGCTTGAGACTGTTCTCAAATATACTTCACTCTTTAAATGACTAAGAATTACAGAACAGTTGGGCTGAATTGATTTTTAATGTTTATTAAAATTTTTTTAATGTTTATTTACTTTTTAATTTTTTAAATGTTTATTTACTTTTGAGAGACAGAGACACAGAGCACGAGAAGGGGAGGGGCAAAAAGAGGGAGAGACACAAAATCAGAAGCAGGCTCCAGGTTCTGAGCTGTCAGTACAGAGCCTGATGTGGGGCTTGAACTCCAGCACCGCCACATCATGACCTGAGCCAAAGTCGGACACTTAACTGACTAAGCCACTTGGAATAATTGGGCTGAATTAATGAGGCTTTACTGTATAGTTGAATATTTGGAGTTGGAGTAGCTATTTCCTTTTGTTAAGTATTCTTGCTCTGCTTATGTTATTAATTTGCTCAGGAAATCCATTTAATCCAATAAAATCTTACAGGTTAGGATAATCTTATAGGATAGTTTATTTTCGCAGACTCTATTTGGACTCTTAATATGGAGCTATGTGTTACTATATACTGGGAGGCTTTGCTCATATTTTAGGAAGAATATTTACACTATTTGAGAGTACCTTCCAACTACCCTTATACACATTTAAGTATTCATTTATTTAAAAACAGTATGTTCTGGGGTGCCTGGCTGGCTCGGTGAGTAGAGTGAGTGACCCTTGATCTCAGAGTTTTGAATTTGAGCCCCATGTTTTGTGTAGAGATTACTTTAAAATAAAATCTTAAAAAAAAAAAAAAGTATGGGGCGCCTGGGTAGCTTAGTTGGTTAAGCGTCCGACTTTCGTTTACGTCATGATCTCGTGGTTTGTGGGTTCGAGACCCGCGTTGGGCTCTGTGCTGACTGCCATCTATCTCAGAGCCTGGAGCCTATTTCAGAGTCTGTGTCTCCCTCTCCCTCTGACCCTCTCCTGCTCACACTGTCTCTCTCTCTCTCTCCTAGAAATAAATAAAAATATTTAAAAAAAAATATGTTACAGATTGTTACTAAAAGGCCACCAGAGAATCTAGGTTATACTTCATTTGAGTTTGTTTTTTCACTGTAAAATTTAGAAATTCAGAGATAAATACCACACCTGTTATTTTCTATATTCTTAGCTAGCTGTTCCTTAACCTGTTTCTTCTTCAATAAAATCTAGAGGCGCCTGGGTGGCTCAGTTGGTTAAGCATCCAACTTCAGCTCAGGTCATGATCTCACATTTCATGGGGTCAAGCCCCACATTGGGCTCTTTGCTGACAGCTTAGAGCTTGGAGTCTGCTTTGGATTCTGTGTCTTTCTTTCTTCCCCTTCCCTGTTCAGACTCTTGTCTGTCTTTCTCTCAAAAATAAGTAAACATTAAAAAAATAGAAAAAAAAATCTAAAGAGACAAAGGAATGAGAGTCTTAGAATCATTAACAAAACCATTAGCCATTTTAAAGTGTTTTTTATTTTACTTTTGGGGGAGAGAGAGAGAGAGTGCGCGCGCTAAGTAGGAGGAGCAGAGAGACAGGGAGACTCAGAATCCTAAGAAGGCACCAGGCTCCATGCTGCCCTCACAGAGCCCAGTATGGGGCTTGAACTCAAGAACCAGGAGATCATGACATGAACCGAAGTGGACACTTCGACTGAGCCACCCAGACACCCCTTAAGTATTTTTTCATTTTTAAAGAGAATCTCAAACAGGCTTTGCACCATCAGCACAGATCCCAAAGCTGGGCCTGATCCCACAATCTGTGAGATTATGACCTGATCCGAAATTAAGAATCAAATGCTTAACCGACTTGAACCCCAGCAACGTGCTTTCCTGTCACTTGTTTTTGACGTGATGGTGGTAGAGAAAAGCAAAAAGAGAAGCAAGTGTTCAGGAAGGTAATTTTGCGGTTTTAAAAAAAATCTGTCGATGGCTCAGCAGTATTACTGAGAGGCAGGCATTCCTTTACAATTGTTTATATGTCCTTAGTTTTAATTAATATCCAGAATATTTTATTGGCTAAGATTCAGGAAATGAGTATTTCATTTAATATGTTTGTGAATAAGTCAGTTAAAATAGTTGCATATTTGTTGTCCCACTTCTAAAAACAGTATAGAGGTTGTCATTTTCTTTTCCAAAATGTTTCCTGCAAAGACATGGTAGGCAGTTGTTATTTGGAATTTTCAAGGCTAAACCCTGAAATCATATTTGTAGAAATCTAGGATTATATATATGTTTCCCAAATACATATACTTGTTAGTGCCTTGATTTCATATTTTGACAGAAATGCCACATTAACACTTCTGTTAATTC
Source organism: Hyaena hyaena (assembly GCF_003009895.1). Lineage (NCBI taxonomy): Eukaryota > Metazoa > Chordata > Mammalia > Carnivora > Hyaenidae > Hyaena > Hyaena hyaena. The sequence goes on from NW_024080681.1 coordinate 2,302,641, forward strand.
TTATTTTGACAATTTTATAGTAGAATTACTACATTAACCAAAGCAGAGAATAAGTTATCTCTCTGGAATTTTCAGGTGAATATATTCTGACTGAATCTGTCTGGAGTAAAAGAATATATAGGTCTTATTTTATTTAAGAAACATTGTTAGGTGTAAATGAGACTTTCAGGTTGTTCTGACAATTATTCAGAATATAAGCATTCACAGTGAATGTAAACTACTGGTTTAAATATCAGGCCTTCAATAGTGGTACTAAAATAGCTTGATAAAATATTCTAGTAACAGTTAAAATCATCTAAAGCAAAGATCAGCAAACTTTTCCTATAAAGGACTAGATAGTAAATATTTTAGGCTTTGTGGGCTCTGATATCTCTTGTAAAGATTCAGCTCATCTATTGTTGTGCAGAAAAAGTCAGACTATCGATAAACAATGAGAGTGACTGTTCCAATAAAACTTTATTTAGAAAAACAGGGGACCTTAATTTGCCAATGAATTTCAGTCTAAAAATATACCATATTTGGGAACTCTGCACTTTCTGCTCAATATTTGGTAAGCCTAATATTGCTGCTATATAAAATCTATGACGGTTTTAAAAAACACGTCACAGAAACTAAAAATGATTTAGAATCAAGTAATGATTAAAACTTCCATGGTATCTCTTGGTTTTTAATGTCTGATAAATCCACTGGATGAAAAAAAATGTAAGCATCGTTTTCCATGTATGCTCTCAGGTCATCAAACTGTTTTACAGGGATCTGTTTTAGTATTTATTCATTGATTAAAACAAACCAAAAATTGTGACATGCTTTTCCCCACATTTGCTAACATAAGTACCAAGAGCACCTTCTTCATACTTGGGGGAATTGTTGGAGAAATTGATGAAATAAGTGATTTTGTTGGTTGAACAGAAAATATTCCCAAAAAGTAATTCCTAAAGAATGTTTAATTACATTATTGTTCTCCTGTCATTGATATTTACTTTGAGTTTCCATCTTATAGTATTTCTTTTTCTCACCACAGGAGTATGCTTTTGAATAAGTTAAAATATTTATAACCATTGGTTGTAGTATCTGTGTAACTGATCTGACAGTTCAGTTAAACATTTAGACTAATGTGTTACAACTGAAATAACTTTAGTAACTTAAATATGATTGTAATGTATATATCTACTTTTAGCTTTTTTGTTGTGAACTATAACACATGTAGAATACATAAAACAGAGACGTACAGTTTAATAAGTTATTATAAAGCAAAGGACACTGAAACTACCATGCAAGTCAAGAACAGCATTGCCAGCATCCCAGAAAGCTCTTATGTGCCCTCTCCAACTATAACTCCTTCCCTTACCCCTAGGTGTAACCATAATTCTGATTTTTATAGTATCCATTTCCTTTCCTTTTTTTCTTTATTTTTTAAATTTACATCCAAGTTAGTTAGCATATAGTACAACAATGGCTTAAAGAGTAGATTCCTTAGTGCTGCTTACCCATTTAGCCCATCCCCACTCCCATAACCCTTGCAGCAACCCTCTGTTTGTTCCCATATTTAAGAGTCTCTTATGATTTTTGTCCCCCTCCCTGTTTTTATATTATTTTTTGCTTCGCTTCCCTTATGTTTATCTGTTTTGTATCTTGAAGTCCTCATATGAGTGAAGTCATACAATATTTGTCTTTCTCTAATTGTACTTAGCATGGTAACCTCTAGTTTGATCTATGTAGTTGCAAATGGCAAGATTACATTCTTTTTGATTGCTGAATAATACTCTATTGTATATATATACCACATCTTCTTATCCATTCATCCATCAATGGACATTTGGGCTCTTTCCATACTTTGGTTATTGTTGATAGTGAAGCTATAAACATTGAGGTGCATGTGTCCCTTCGAAACAGCACACCGATATCCCTTGGAAAAATACCTAGTAGTGTAATTGTTGGGTCGTACAGTAGTTCTATTTTTTTTTTTAATGTTTTTTTTTTTTATTTCTAGGAGAGAGAGAGAGACAGCGTGAGCAGGGGAGGGTCAGAGAGAGAGGGAGTCACAGACTGAAGCAGGCTCCAGGCTCTGAGGTGGCAGTCAGCACAGAGCCCGACGAGGGGCTCGAACCCACGAACCACGAGATCATGACCTAAGCGAAAGTCGGACGCTTAACCGACTAAGCCACCCAGGCGCCCCAGTAGTTCTATTTTTAACTTTTTGAAGAACCTCCATACTGTTTTCAAGAGTGGTTGCACCAGTTTGCATTACCCCCAGCAGTGCAAAAGAGAGCCTCTTTCTCCACATCCTCGCCAGCATCTGTTGTTGCCTGAGTTGTTAACACTAGCCATTCTGACAGGTGTGAGGTGGTATCTCATTGTGGTTTTGATTTGTTATTTCCCTGATGATGAGTGATGTTGAGCATTTTTTTGCGTGGCGTTTGGCCATCTGGATGTCTTCTTTGGAGAAATGTCTATTCATATCTTTTGTCCATTTCTTCATCGGATTATTTGTTTTTGGGTGTTGAGTTCTTTATTGGTTTTGGATACTAACCCTTTATCTGATATGTCATTTGCAAATATCTTCTCTCATTCCATTGGTTTCCTTTTAGTTTTGGGATTGTTTCCTTTGCTGTGCAGAGCTTTTTATTTTGATGAGGTCCCAATAGTTCATCTTTGATTTTGTTTCCCTTGCCTCCAGAGATATGTTGAGTAAGAAGTTGCTGCAGCCAACATCAAAGATGTTTTTGCCTGCATTCTCCTCAAGGATTTTGATAGCTTCCTGTCTTACATTTAGGTCTTTCATCCATGTTGAGTTCATTTTTGTGTATGGTGTAAGAGGTGGTCCAGGTTCATTTTTCTGCATGTTGCTGTCCAGTTTTCCCAGCACCAGTTGCTGAAGAGACTGTCTTTATTCCATTGGATACTCTTACCTGCTTTGTCAAAGATGAGTTGGCCATACATTTGTGGGTCCATTTTTGGGTTCTCTATTGTTCCGTTGATATGAGTGTCTGTTTTTGTCACTTAATTACTTTTTAAAATAATTTTATCACCAAGTGTGCAGTTGTAAACAATATAGTTTAATTTTGCCTGCTTTTAAACTTTGCAAGTGGAATCATACAGTACAAATTTTTCAGTATATGACTCATATCTTCATACTGTATTTATTATAATCATTCAGCAATAAAAATGGCCAAAGTAAACTAAAGTAAAGGCATATTGAGCTGTGTTCAAGCCTGTCTTTAGTAAAACTGCTCTATGGGTGACCTATCCCATGTTTGGTGCCTTTTCCTGCCCTTTAACTGCGTTTTCTATCATGTAGGGCACTGTTGTAGGAACCTAGAGACAATCATAGTGGGTGGCAAAAGGCATAGCACTTGGCTTTGAAAATAGATTTCTCAGTTTATGAGATCTTATATCACCCTGGAAATTTTATGGTGATAGGATTAACTGTGTTATATTTTATGAAGATTAGTTACAAAGATTTTAATAACATGACTATCAATGTATACATACAGTAGAAACATATATACACATACAACTTATTTTTCTTACTTTAAGAAGCACTTTAATCACCTAAAACATTTGATTTTATAGAAAAAATACTTTGTTTTTCAGGTGAAACTTCCACCGATGATGGAAATCATAACTGCTGAACAGCTGATGGAATATTTAGGTTAGTGTTGAAAAGTGAATGATTTTATATCTCTTTCAAAATAAAATAAAAGTTTCTAAAAACTAATATATTACCAAATCACATCTTTCTGAAGTGATGTTATATAATCTACTTTAAAATTATAATTTTGAAGCTCTTAATTAAAAATTTCTATCATTATATTACTGTTTTGGATGTTACACCTTTCTGCAGGCTTTTTCTAAGCAGCATTAAAATTCTGTAATATAAATGACACTGAGTAACTTCTAGAAAAGAACAAGATACATATTAATTCCTAATAAATTTTAGAATGGGAAATGGTACAGAAATTCTGATATTGCATGTAGAAAGATATATATATGTATATTAATATATATACACATACATATATATGTCTGTGCGTATATATTGCATAGACTTAATTTAAAGACTCAGGAGATGATTTAGAACAGTGCTATCCAAAGTGGATTCATGGACCTATGCCAGTCTATGAAATATTAGTTACCAATCCGCAGTGAGATAGGAGCTTGTGCCAAAATATAAAACATTTACATAAATACACTGTTTAGTTCATCTGAAATGTTCTAGAGTACATTTTCTTGATGAAGGAAGCAGTGTATTAAGTTGCATTCTTAGGCAAGTTTCTTATTTCAAAACAGACTAGTATATAGTTTGCAGACCAGCTGCTTTCAGTAGAACTTGTTTACAGAGCAGGTAGCTGTATATCACACTGAAGTCTTTTACAGTTTAATGGATAAGAATTTATATATTTATACTGTTACCAAATACAAAATCTTAATCTGTATTCTTAGTTATTTTAGTAATTAAGTGTTTAAGAAAAATTCTGTAAAAAAAATTTGTCACCTGATTAGTTTGACAACTAGCTAAGTGTTTTTGGGTGAAATATAGGCTTAGGAAAGTGATAGAGATTCCAGCTTTGGGAAGGCGCTTTTCTTTATGTAATTAATATAATTTAATTCTATTCACTGGTTATGGAAATGTTACAGTTAAGGGCAGATTACTTTTGAATACTCAGATAACTGGAAATAGAATTTCTATTTATACCTCTTTTAGTCTAGCTTAATGATTCTTAAACTTTGTGATTTTTTTTTTTAATTGTTCATTTATTTTGAGAGAGAGAGAGAGAGAGAGAGAGAGAGAGAATCCCAAGCAGGTTCTGCACTGTCCGTGCAAAGCCTGATGTGAGGCTCTAACTCACAAACCATGAGATCATGACTCATCAGTTGGAAGCTGAACTTACTGAGTCACCCAGGCATCCCTAAACTTTGTGACTTCTAAATTATATTTCATGGGGAAGGGTGAAATGTGCTTGGTGCCTTGATGAATAGCCAGTATGACTTCCAAGGAGTATGCAAAGGGGATGACATTCGAAAAGTAATGGGATCAGGTCATGTAAGGCCCTGTAGGCTAATACAGCAACTTTTGATGTTTGCTGTGAATGACATTGGAAACCATTAGAGGATTTTGATTAGAGGACTGATGTGATCTGACTTTGACTTCAACAAGAATTCTCTGGTTGTTAGGTTGAAAATAGAACTTACGATAGAAAGGACAGAAGGAGGGATATCAGGAAGCTATTACAACAAAAGATGCTGTTACAACAGGCAAAAGATGGTGGTAGCTTCAAACAAAGTAGTAGAAGTGGAGATTCGTAAAATGTGGTTGGATTCTGTGGTCAGTTGAATGTAGAATGAGAGCGGTTCACCCCATGGTTTTTGGCTTGAAAAACTGGAAGGATTGAGTTAACATCAGCTGAAACAGGAAAAATATAAAAGGAACATATTTAGGGCAGAATAATAGGATTTTGGTTTTAGGATGTTTATTGACATCCAAGTGGAGATTTCAAGAAGGCAGTACATAAATCTAGAGTTCAGAGGAAAGGTCTAGATCAGTCAGTGCTTTACAATAGAAATTTCTCTGATGATAGAAATGTTCAATATGTCTGCTGTCTAGTTTGGTAACTACTAGCCACATGTGGCTCTTGAGCTCTTAATATGCAACATATGTGCCTGAGGACCTGAATAGTAATTTTAATTAAAATTATATAGCCATATGTTGCTACTGGCTAGTGTATTGAGCAGTACAGATCTAGCCTGTAAATATACCTTTGGGAACAGAAACGTATATAAATGGTAGACTGCATGAAATCACAGCTAAAATAAATGTAGATAGAGAAAGGGAAAGATTAATGGACTGAGTGTGGAACATGCCAATGATTAGAGATTGTGGAAGAAGGAATAACAGGTGTGTTTAAGCCAGGTAGAAGAGAAACAGGAGACTGATTTCCTAGAATCCAAATGAAGTTTCAGTGAAGAGTAGATTAGCTGAACCAAATGCTGCTAATAGGTCAAGCTGGATGAAGACTGAGATTTGACTATTGATTGAGCCATAAAGAGGTCATTGGTAACCTCGACAAGTGCATGGAAGGAAGCCAGACAGAGTCAGTATAAGAAAAAATTGGAAACCTTTATACATAGCCAATAGCAATGTAACATAATATAGTTACTTTGGAAAACAGTTTGTCAGGTGTGTGTAGAGAGAGATTATAATGACAGGTCATAGAATTTAAGTTGCATAAAGAGAAAAATGAAGGTATAAATATGTTTGTCAGGTCCTTAAAAAGTTAAACATAGAATTACCATATGACCCTATTATTTCACCCAAAAGAAGTAAAAACATGTCCATATGAAAGCCTGTACAGAAATGTTAATAACAGCATTATTCAAATAACAAAAAAAAAAAAAAAAAAAAAAGAAATGCCTCAAAAGTCCATTAGCTGATGAGTGGATAAACAAAATATAGGGGGCGCTTGAGTGGCTCATTTGGTTGAACATCTGACTTTAGAGTTCCACTGAGGTTATGATCCCAGCATGGTGAGATCGAGCCCTGTGTCGCATTCCACCCCTGCTTGGTGTTCTCCCTCTTTCTCTGGCTCTCTCCTGCATGTGCATGCACTCTCCCTCTCTTTCTCAGAAATAAACATTAAAAGAAGAAATCTCTCTCCGTCTGCCCTGTTCATGTTCTCTCTCTCTCTCGTAAAAAAAGAGAAAAAAAGAAAAAATAAATAGAACATAAAACTTAAAGACATAATGCTAAAGTCAAAAAAGCCGACTCATGAAAAGATCATATATCATATGATTCTATTTATATGAAATGTCCAGAATAAACAAACTTAGAGATAGTAGATTAGTGGTTGCTTGGGATTGGTGGAGAAGTAAAAGGGCATATAGGATTTGACTGTTAATGGGTACAGAATTTCTTTGAGGGGAGAGCAAACATGTTTTAAAATTAGATCATGATGATTTCCTTTAACATACTTGCATCCTATTGCATACTTTAAATGGGTTTATTGTATGGTCTGTACATTATAACTCAGAGCTGTTTAAAAAAACTGGAGAAAAGAAATTGAAAAGAGTACTTAAATTTTTTTTTAATGTTTGTATTCATTTTTGAGAGACAGAGAGATACAGATTGCTAGTGGAGGAAGGACACACAGTAGAGGAAGACACAGAATCTGAAGTGAGCTCCAAGCTCTGAGCTGTCAGCACAAAGCCCAATGCGGGGCTTGAACCCACGAACTGTGAGATGATGACTCAAACTGAAGTCAGATGCTTAACTGACTGAGCCACTCAGATGCCCCAAAATTATCTTTTGACAAATAGATATCTTTTTTTACTATCTTTTGACAAATAGAAGAATTAGACTCAGAACAGATAGTTCATCTGTAGCAGTAAGAGGTGAGACAGAATGTATTAAAAATAGATGCAGGTAGGTCGGTAGATGTGGTTGTGGTAGCTTGTAGCAGGTCTCTTGAGTGCTGAACAGGTGAACTAGGTCATGAGGTGTGAGTGAGGATGAATAAGGAGTGTTGACCATGAGAGGGAAGGTATAAAATAGTTGTCTGTAGAAGAGTAGCAGAGTGAATGGGAGGTGTGGTATGATTCCTGTGCATTACCTCTGAAGTTAGTGAAACCAGACAGCATGGTGGTATGATTTCTCTAGTCACATTTAACTGCGTGACTATAGGCTTACATAGTGTGGAGCAGGATTTCACGAGAGATGGAGTTTTGCCAAGTGAGTATATTGAAGAAAGAGTCTAGGGAATTGAAGGTGTGTGTAGAGAGAGATTATAATGATAGGCCATGGAATTTAAGTTGCATACAGAGGAAACGAAGATATAAATATGTTAATGGAAAATGTTATAGAATTAATGGATTCTATGTCTGATGGAGCTTAAGAATTTTGGAACCTGGTAATGACAAAACTGTATGACCATAGGGAATGAATCTCTGAGGTAAGATAGATTATGAGATTTTTGTTGAAGAAGAGGTCAAGGAACAGGCTAGGTTTTTGGATGGATCAGCTCTATGAATATTGAAATTACCAAAAATTATCGCAGGATTTGTGGTTGGAGAGAGACAGTGAGCTAGGAATGAGAGGACTTAATCTGGAAGTTGGTAGAGAACTGCAACCAAATGGATGGATGATGGGTAGTATTTGATGACATGAGTTTTAAAATTGAGGAGTTTTAGGGAAGAGTGGGAGAGAGAATGACAAGAGCTAACAGATATTTGCTCCACCTTCAGGCTCACTGGTAAGGAAGTATGAGAGAAAAGAATTGTCACTTATTTTAAGTTAATTTATTTGAGAGAAAGAGAGAGAAAATGCAGGCCAATGGGGGAGAGGCAGAGAAAGAGGGAGAAAGAATCCCAGGCAAGCTTCGGTGCTGTCAGTGCAGAGACTGATGCAGGGGCTTGATCCCACAAACTGTGAGATCATGACTGAGCCAAAATCAAGAGTCGGACACTTAACCAGCTGAGCCATCCAGATGCCCCGAGAAGAACTATCACTTGAGAAGGCTGCAGTGTCATGTAGGCAGAGCCAGATTTCATTTAGGCAAGAAGGTGAAAGGAACATCAAGAGAAGAAAATACCTAGGAGATTTTGCTGAGGAGAGTCCATGAGTTCCAGAGGACATTGAAATTCAAGATAGGAATTTAGGAATCATCAGTATAAAAATGGTATTTAAAATCTGTGCAAATTGATGAGATCATTACTAGAGACAGCATAAAGAGAGAAGAGGGTCAGGATTGTCTCCTAAAATTTCCTAGCACACAGAGATGAGGTAGAGCAGTGGTTCTTAATCTTTTTTAAATTATTGCCCCCTAAGGAGCTTTGTAGACAACTTTGCCCTAATCTACTCTAGGAAATTTTATTTATTTATTTATTTTTTGAGAGAGACAAAAAGAGCACATGCACTCATGAGCCAGGGAGAGGCAAAGGGAATGGGAGAGAAAGACTCTTAAGTTCCATGCCCAGCACAGAGCCTGGTGCAGAACTCATTCTCATGAACCGTGAGATCATGATCTGAGCCAAAAATCAAGAGTCTGATGCTTAATTGACTGAGCCATCCAGGTGCCCCTCCAGGATATTTTAATACACAGACATACTGTGCATTTCTTCATATACTGTGCCCTTTGAAGGCGACAAACCATTATAATAGTTATTTTTGGCCTTTCCCCCAGGGAATCAGTTTTTGTCCCCCTCCCGCTAGCCACCTCTGGGGCAACATCGCCCTGCTGAAATGCATGGGGTAGAGGATAGAGAAGTAAAGGAAGAAGTAGCCAGTAAGGTAGGACAAGAACCAGGAGAGCCGGGAGCGAGAAGCCAAGAGGAGTATTAGAAGGAAGGAGGGTACAGAATACTAGGTTTTAAGTATACTTAGACTCTAAACTCTTGTAAAGAAGTAAAAAGAATATTACAGGGTTAGGTGGAAATATTTAGAGTTCAAGCTAGATGTGAAAATATATAAGACACATTTGGAGGAATGATTAATGAGCACAATTTGACGGTGGTTGGTAAGTGTGCATTTTGTATAGTTTTAGGAATGGAGATTGGATTAGGTGGGTTATAGCTAAGCTGAAGAGTTTGGGAGGTAGGTAGCGGAGTTAGGGGACCAGAATCACCTAAACCTGCACTGTCTGGTATAGTAACCATTAGCCACATGTTGCTGTTGGAAGAAATATTAAAATTTTGCCAATGCGAATTGGAATGTTCTATAAATGTAAAATATACATTGGATTTCAAAGACTTAATGGAAAAAAAGAATATAAAGTATCATTAATTTTTTACTCTTGAAATGATAAATTTCATCTATTTTTTCATTTTTTTAAATGTAGTTACTAGAAAATTTAAAGTTACATATGGGCTTACAATACTGCTACTCCATAGCTTCTAGCTTCATTCTGGCTCTGCTTTCTGTTCTGTCACAGGTGATGCCATTTACCTAACCTCTTCCCTGCTGGTTATTACCACCACTCCACTTGCCTTTGTCTGCATACCTTCTGACATCAAATGAGCTCTTTTGCTGTTAGTTCCCATAATTAAAGAAGTAGTAGTGCAGAGACCCATGAGCAGAGCCAAAAGGTATTAAGTGTGGAGGTACTAATAGTACAAAAGGGTAAGATTGGAATGGAAATAAAAGCATCAGAAATTGTAGCGCCTTTTCATTTTACAGATGAAGAAACCAAAGATCAGAGAGGTTAAATGATGTGCTGTTTCCATCTGCGCACCCCCATATGTGACTTAACGAACTCTGAAATGCTCATATACTCAAAAGTATGTCCCTCCTGCCTCTTCACCACTCAAAAGTGTTTTTGATATAGTATTTGATATTCCCACGACTTGTCTTTTTCCTTCTTTTATTTTTTCTTATCCAGCAAATACTGACTGAGTACATACTGTGGGCAAGTTATTTGGAGGTGTCAACAATGCAGTGAATGTAGCTGCATAATGTATTATTCTACTATGAAAATGTTAACATGGTATTTTTCTTAGAAAATAATTAGCATGTCTTTGTATATTAACTTTATTTGTTAGCTAGCATAGCCATGAAGAAGCAGGAGGTAGGATAGAGAATTTTAATAGGGAAAAAGGGAAAGGGAAGAAATATATACATCTGGGGTAGCTAAAGTGGTTTGGAGTCCTAGGAGCAGCATGAAAGTAATATGATCATAATGAGAGGTGGGGGAGAAGTAAGCAAGAGTGACGTGAGAAAAGAGATACTGAAGACTCTGGCTTGCCAAAAGTAAACTTTATTCAGGGCCAACCCTGCCAGAACAAATTGTTTAATTTTTAAGCTATTTAGATTTTCTCCTCTAGAGATTACTTCAGTTCTCTGGAGGAACCGGAGATGCTTTTGAGTTAATAAGCAAACACTAGTAGAAAAATTATAAGACAAACCATCAATTGTTTTCATAGCACCTAGTTTAGAGACCACAAGAGAATGGGAATTTTGATTGGCAAAGATTAGAAGAAGAGTACATTTTAATTTGAAAATTTCTGTTACCTGAGTATTAGAGCAGGGCCACACATGGACACAGCCTGTTGGAGGGCTTCGACACTGAGAAAGGAACATGATAAGCCGGGATACCTAGGAAGTGCTAGGAAGTTTAATAAAATAAGGTTGGAAAGAAGTGTAGGTGGAAGGTAGAACATAGATAGAAAGATAATGAAAGAAGCACAACTAGCAGGAATATATACTATGGCTTTATCCAGAATAGCTCACATGATGATGAGACTATGATGGTTAGTGAGTAAGGAAAATAGTTGTTGGCATGGTGGTGTTATCTGACTTTTTAAAAGATAATTTATTGGGTGCCTGGGTGGCTCAGTTGGTTAAGCATCTGACTTCAGCTCAGGTCATGATCTCATGGTTTGTGAGTTTGAGCCTGGCATCAGACTCACTGCTGGTAGCATAGAGCCTACTTCGGCTCCTCTGTCTTCTTCCCCTCTGCTCCTCCCCTGGTGACTCGGGTTTGTGTGTGCTCTCTCTCTCAAAAATAAATAAACATTTAGAAAAAAGATAATTTATTTTATCTTTACACATAAATACTATATAGGGAGGTCATTGTTGAAGCATTTTAATTTTGCCCAGAGTTAACCTGTCTTCTCTTTTCCCAGTGCTCACTTGGGATAAGCTAACCACTGCCAAAACCTCTCTTTCAGTTTTTGGCCTAATGTAGCTGTCAGGTTTTTATTACTTGATTTCTTTTTGTCTGGCATGTCCCATTAGTAACAAAGTCTTAAAGTTCTTTTTTTAGAAGACAACAACAACAACAACAAAACCAGACCCAAAGTCTTGGGGGTTTTGTTTTTTGAAATTTTTACCTCTCTCTGTATACTGATACTTCATGGTGTGATTTATTGCAAACTCTATTGTTTTCCTCTCCCCTCTAAATTAGCCTACATACCATCGTTATCTTCCTAAAGCATCAATTTCATATTTCACTTCTTTACTTAAAATGTAAAGAAAGATCCCTTACAATCTTTCACAAGCAGCCAAACTTACTATTTATGATTTTTTTTAAGTTTATTTATTTAGAGAGCATGAGCAGGGGAGGGCCAGAGATAGAGAGGGACAGAGGATTGCAAACTGGTTCTGTTCTGTCAAACTCAGTGTGGGGTCAAACTCAGATAGTATGAGATCATGACCTAAGCCAAAGTTGGATGCTTAACTGACTGAGCCACCTGGGTGCCCTATTTATGATTTTCTGTAATCTGGTCACTTCATATTTCCTATCATTTTACAACATAAATCATATGTATAAACCTTCTTAATTTTTTAAATGTTTTTTAAATTTATTTTTGAGAGAGAGAGACAGAGAGTGAGTGAGCAGGGGAGGGGCAGAGAGAAGGAGACACAGTATCTGAAGCAGGCTCCAGGCTCTGCGCAGTCAACACAAAGCCTGACTCAAGGTTCGAACCTGTGAACCAGGAGATCATGACTTCAGCTGAAGTTAAATACTCAACTGACTAAGCCACCCAGGATTTGATGTATAAACCTTATAACCTGTCCATATGGCGTGATGTTTCTTTTCTTTCTTTCTTTCTTTCTTTTTAAGTTTTTTATTTTGAGAGAGAGCTGGTGAGAGCATGGGTGGGGCAGAAAGAAAAGGAGAGAGAGAATCCTAAGCAGGCTCCACACTGTCAGTGCAGAGCCTGATGCAGGGCTAGAATCACAAACTGTGAGATCATGACCTAAAGTGAAATCAAGTGTCAGATACTTAACTGACTGAGCCACCCAGATGCCCCCCTTTTCTTCTTCTTCTTTTTTTTTTTTTTAAAGATTTTGTTTTTCAATAATATCTACACCCACTGTAGGGCTTAAACTCACAACCCTGACATCAAGAGTTGCACACTCTACCGACTGAGCCAGCCAGGTATGCCATGGCATGATGTTTTTGTTTTTGTTTTTGTTTTAATTTTTTTAATGTTTTATTTATTTCTAGGAGAGAGAGAGACAGCGCGAGCAGGGGAGGGTCAGAGAGAGAGGGAGACACAGAATCTGAAGCAGGCTTCAGGCTCTGAGCTGGCAGTCAGCACAGAGCCCGATGTGGGGCTCGAACCCACGAACCGCGAGATCATGACCTAAGCGAAAGTCGGACACTTGACCGACTAAGCCACCCAGGCGCCCCGGCATGATGTTTTTTATATGTGCTTTTCTGTCATTCTTTCTCCCTCAAAAAAATGCTGTTTCCCTCACTGCCTTGCCAAGTTCTGCCCCTTTTTCTAAATCTAGTTTAGATAAGACCCCCTCCAAAGAATATTTCTAGATGCTACAAGTTTTATCAATATCTCTTTTCAAAATCAGTTGGTAATTAGGGCATTTATTACATATTATATTATACTTTTTCATCGTATCATTCTCTGTTTCTTTTGTATTCTTTGTTTAGCCACATTATGAGATTTTTAAGAGAAACGTTTATTTCCTAATATTTGTTTTAGCCTATTACTAAATAATCACAGTAGGCTCAGTAAATACTTCTTGATTAAAATAGTATTGTTGACCAATTTTAGATATAAAGGTTAGATGAGCTAGACAAAACGGCACTCGATTTTATTTTTAAATAATCTCTACATCCAGTTTGGGATTCAAACCCACAACACTGAGATCAAGAGTTTCACACTCTGCTGACTGAGCCAGCCAGGTGCCCCAAAACAGCACTCTTTTTTTTTTTTTTTAAGGTATTTGAGAGAGGCAGAGGCAGTGAGTGGGGAAGGGGCAGAGAGAGAAGATGAGAGAATCCCAGTAGGTTCCATGCTGCCAGCGCAAAGCCCAGTGTGGGGCTTGAACTCACAAAACCATGAGATCATGACCTGAGCCGAAAACAGTAGTTGCACACTTAACTGAATGAGCCATCCATGCACCCCAAAATAGCACTCTTTTTTTTTTTTAATGTTTTATTTATTTCTAGGAGAGAGAGAGAGAGACAGCGTGAGCAGGGGAGGGTCAGAGAGAGAGGGAGTCACAGACTCTGAAACAGGCTCCAGGCTCTGAGCTGGCTGTCAGCACAGAGCCCGACGCGGGGCTCGAACCCACGAACAGCGACATCATGACCTAAGCGAAAGTTGGACGCTTAACCGACTAAGCCACCCAGGTGCCCCAAAACGGCACTCTTAAGAGATTATTTATTTAGATACATAAATCTGTTTTAGAAACTCAAACTCAGCCTTTTAAAAATATCTTATTCTTTTATTACAAACTTTACTAAAAATATAGATATCTATTGCTGCATAACATATCATCCCTAAATCCACTGGTTTAATAAAGAACATGTATTATCTAACAGTGTCTTTTGGTCAGAAATCTGGGCATGGCTTAGCTGAGTGACTGGCTCAAAGTTACTCATGAGGCTGCAGTTAGGGTGTCAGCTGGGGCTGCAGTCTCATCCTTAGGCCTAATTCAGGAGGATCTGCTTTCAAGATTATTTACATGGTTGGTGGCAAGATTGAGTTCTTCACAGGTTGTTGGACTGAGATCCTCAGTTCCTCACTAACTGTAGGCAGAGGCCTCCTTTTGTTCTATGCTATGCAGGCCTCTTCATAAGGCAATTCAGAACATGGCATCTGGCTTTCCTCAGAATGAGCAATTGGGAGAGCAGCATGACAAAAGCCACAATATTCAGTATTCTAATTTCAGAATTGATATTTATTTCATTTTTGTGTCCTATTTTATTCACAGTAAGTGTGTAAGTCCAATCCATACTTCAGGTAAGGGGATTTTACAAAGATGTGAATACTAAGAGACAGGAATTATTGAGGTCCATCTAAGAAGCTGACTACCTTAGCGAGGCTATTCTTCTCTTGTGCAGAAATCTTTCCTGCCCTCAGGAAAAGAGGAGTTGCGTCTCTGTGTCTTTCACAATAACTATTCTACTCTTAGCACCTAAGGGTTTTTTTTTTTTTAACCTATGATAGCATATTCAGGACCATTTAATATTGAATTCTAGGATGTTCTGCATCCTGACTTCACTAAAGTTTTATTTATTTATTATTTATTTTTAACATTTTATTTATTTTTTAAGATATTTTATTTATTTATTTTTTAAATGTTTATTTTTGAGAGATACAGAGAGTCAGAGCACAACCAGGAGAAGGGCAGAGAGAGACGGAGACACAGAATCCAAAGCAGGCTCCAGGCTCTGAGCTGCCAGCACAGAGCCCAACGCGGGGCTCCATCTCACAGACAGCGAGATCATGACCTGAACCCAAGTCCTACGCTTAGCTGACTGAGCCACCCAGGGGCCCCGTGACTCCACTAAAGTTTTAGTCAGGAACGCATATGCGGCCTTTTATCACGGTAAATACAGAACCTATGTATAAGATATAAGTATAGCAGTTATGTCCTCAATTATTTGAATAAATGATGTATAGAATTTGCTCAAAATATAGTTTTCAGTTAAATGCTACAAGAAATCCTCAACCTACAAATATACAACATGCCATATTTAGAAAGGACTCAAAAATATTTAAGTATACATTTCTGTGAATCAGTTAATTTAGTGCTTTTGGAGTTCTTGTACCGATGTGAAATAAAATCATTACTAATTAGATTTTGCTATCTTTTAGTTCTAATTAAAAGCATATACACACAAAAAGCCCAAGTAATAATATATTGATAATCATAGGAATCCTTTTTCAGAAATTCTTGATGTTATCAGAAATCTCTTGTTGAAAAGCTTAAAAGAATACTTGGTGCAGTCTTTAGAAGTTTATTTTGAATTAGAAAAGTAAAGCTTATATTTAAAACAGTTTTGGGGTGCCTGGCTGCCTCAGTTGCTAGAGCATATGACTGTTTATCTCAGGGTAGTGATTTGGGAGGCTAGGTGAGAAGTTGCTGCTATATATCACTGTTTATATCGAAATAAATTCCAGATAAGTTAAAGATTTAAACATTAAAAAAGACAAACATAAAATTACATGAAGAAAGCATACGTGGGGCACCTGGGTGGCTTAATCAGTTAAGTGTCTGACTTTGGCTCATGTCATGATCTTGCATTTCATGAGTTCGAGTACTGCATCAGGCTCTGTGCTGACAGCTCAGAGTCTGGAGCCTACTTCAGATTCTGTATCTCCCTCTCTCTCTGC
The DNA here is from genome assembly GCF_003009895.1 of Hyaena hyaena. Taxonomy (NCBI): domain Eukaryota; kingdom Metazoa; phylum Chordata; class Mammalia; order Carnivora; family Hyaenidae; genus Hyaena; species Hyaena hyaena. The sequence continues at coordinate 2,318,721 of NW_024080681.1, forward strand.
CCCTCTTCCACTTACGCTCTCTCTCTCTAAAAAATAAACATTAAAAAAATTTTTTTTAAAAAGCGTATGTGAATATTTGTATATGCTTAATAGGTAAAGATCTTCCTAAACATGACATCCAACCAGAAGCCATAATAGAAGAATTTGACTATATCAAAATCAAATACTTATGGTAAAGAAAAAATAAAGAGCATCACCATAAAGTTAGAAGCCAAAATAGGGGAAAAAATATTTACTACACATGTAACAGGAAGTGTTCTAATTCCTCTAATGAAAAGAGTTTTTTACAGAAACAAACTCATAAATATAGAGAACAAACTGGTGGTTGCCAGAGGGGAAGGTAGTGAAGAGATGGGCAAAATGGGTGAAGGAAAGTGTAAGACACAGGCTTCCAGTTATAGAAGGAATAAGTCATGGGGGTGAAAGGTACAGCATAGGAAATATAGTCAGTGATATTGATATTGATTGTAATAGTGTTGTATAGTGACAGATGGTGGCTGCACTTGTGAGCATAGTGTAACATACAGAGTTGTTGAATCACTATACTGAACACGTGAAACAAATATAACATTGTGTATGAACTATACTTCAATTTTTTAAAAAGTCATTTTACTAAAAAATAGCTTATCATTCAATAAGAAAAAAATGACACTTGTCTAAATAGGCAATTTAAAGAAAAGATGTATATATAGTTAATAAGTAATTAAAAAGGCAAACATAGGTTAAAAATTTATTGCATATAATGGGGTACCTGAGTGGCTCAGTTGGGTAAGTGTCGGACTCTTGGTTTCGGCCCAGGGCATGATCTCATGGTTCTTGGGATTGAGCCGCCGCATCAAGCTCTGCACTGACAGTGTGGAGTCTGCTCGGGATTCTCTCTCCTCTCTCTCTCTCTCTCTCCCACTGCTCATGTGCACGCTTGCTCTCTCTCAAAAAATAAACTTTAAAAATTGTATATAGAAAAAGTTAATGCATATATTAAAATGGTGTTACATAGGGGCGCTTGGGTGGCTCAGTCGGTTAAGCGTCCGACTTCGGCTCAGGTCATGATCTCACGGTGCATAGGTTCAAGCCCCGTGTTGGGCTCTGTGCTGACAGCTAGCTCAGAACCCGGAGCCTATTTCGGATTAGGTGTCTCTCTCTCTGACCCTCCCCTGCTCACGCTCGTTCTCTTTCTCTCTCTCTCTCTCTCTCTCTCTCTCACAGAAATAAATAAAAAACATTTAAAAAAATTAAAAAAGATAAAATGGTGTTACATAGATTAAAAAGGTGCCACATATACTAAGTCATCCATATTTTAAAAAAATTTTTTTAATGTTTTATTTATTTCTGAGACAGACCGCATGAGCAGGGGAGAGTCAGAGAGAGAGGGAGACACAGAATTGGAAACAGGCTGCAGGCTCTGAGGTGGCTGTTAGCACAGAGTCCAACACAGGGCTCGAACCCACGAACCGTGAATTCATGACCTGAGCTGAAGTCGGACGCTCAGCCAACTGAGCCACCCAGGTGCCCCAGTCATACATATTTTTTAAAAGGAAGGGAAAAAAAGGTGGTAACAAATAAAAATACATACTTACAAATATATCAGTTTTTCAAATGCAAACAATATTTTGTATACTTATTACAATGGCAGATATTTAAAAGACTGATAATACCCATTCTTGAAAAAGTCACGAGGTAATAGTTTATATTATTGATAACAGTGAAACTTGACACAACCTTTTAGAGCTTTATTATAGTGACATGGAAAAATGCTCGAATATATTGTAAGGTGGAATAAAAAGGTTCAAAAGCACTATAGTATGTAATTTCAGACTATAGCAAACAGTTAACATTTTCTCTGAATAGAAGTGGGAGTTAATTTTTTGTCACTTATTTCTATAATTTATAATTAAAATCTATTAGCTTTGTAATGAGAAAGTATAAACAGGCAACTTCACAATTTCTTTTTGCAGGAGATTACATGCTTGATGCAAAGCCAAAAGAAATTTCAGAAATTCAACGTTTAAACTATGAGCAGGTAATAGACATAACTTTTGTTACATTAAGATGTGCAATTTTAACTTATGGATGTATTCATTGGTCTCTGTCAGTAGCTTTTTTTATATACAACCCTTTAAAAATGTAAAAACCATTGTTAGCTGACAGCCAGTTTTGGCCCATAGGCCATAACTTGTGTGGATATCTATTTTGTGTGAACATATGTGCTATATGAAATGAAACATAGATAATATTCTACAGACCTATGTAGAATGATAATCTGGTATTTTTCTTGAAAAAGTCACTTTCAGGGGCGCCTGGGCAGCTCAGTCAGTTAAGTGGCTGACTTCAGCTCAGGTCATGATCTCATGGTTAGTGAGTTCAAGCCCCACGTCAGGGTCTGTGCTGACAGCTCAGAGCCTGGAGCCTGCTTCCAATTCTGTGTGTGTCTCTCTCTGTCCCTCCCCTGCTCATGCTCTGTCTCTCTGTCTCTCAAAAAGAAAATAAAACGTTAAAAATTTTTTGAAAAAAGAAAAATTCACTTTCAAGTGAATTTATTTTTGATTCATCTTTCCTCATTTGTATTTTATACTTAAGTTATATTTGGGAGGAAGTTGAGTAAATGATGTCAGTGGTGTGTCATTAGGACAAAATCTGCTATACTGTAGTCTTCAGTGTGTCCACAGTTCTCGCATGTTCTTTAGAGATTTTGTTCTGTAAAATAGGAGAAGCTCAAAACTATTGGAGCTGGAAGGAAGCAAGCAGAACTTCATTTTCTTCAGTATTCCTCCTCTGTTTGACAATAGAAGGCAAGAAAGAATCAGGTTCTTCTAGAGGAAGGAATGATCAGCCAAGGAAGAAATAGACATCATTGGAACCTTTATATTTACTTTCAAAGCAACCTTTCTAACATGCTTTCATTGGTATCAAATTGGCAAAAAGGAAGCAAAATTCATTCAGTATTGCAAAACTTGAATTTAAATGATGGAATTATCTAGTCCTACTAGAATTGAAGAGCCTACATATTGCATTACTTCATTCTATAAAGTAGGAAATCTATAGCTAAAGCCCAATTGGTATGCTAAGTCACTTAAATTCTATTGGAGTTTGTAGTTTAAAGGAATTGTTTCCAAACTTTTTTTGTGGTAGAAAACTCTTCAAATGAAGTCTCATGCTAACCTCCAATATATAAAAGTGGTAAATGATATTTTATAAGTATAAAGTGATGATTCAATTTATATTATTTAGCAATTGTATAGAATTTCTTATTGAAGTCAGTGAAGCTCTTTTGAATATTACAGAAACTTGAAATTAGGAATTATAGTTGTAGTTTCATATCATCCTCAGAATTCATTTTACTACTGTTGCAGTCTTGAGAAAATCTTGATTAATGTGTATTTGCCAGTGATCTCAGCATTTTGTTTTCAAGTCCATCTTGTAGTCTCAGGAAACATTTCCATTAAGGTGATCAAGACTCTTGGAAAATGATTGGAATTAAAGTTTTGTTTCAAAGTTGAAACAATATCTAACAACCCACTTACGTTTCTTATGAGAACTACATGTCAGGTGAAAAATAACCCTGCATTTAAGATAAGCTCTTAAACTATTTATAAGGTATTATGATTACATTACCATTAGTTAAAAAAAAATTTTTTTAAATGTTTGTTTATTTTTGAGAGAGAGGCAGAGCATGAATGCAGGAGGAGCAGAGAGAGAAAGGGAGACACAGAATCCGAAGCAGGCTCCAGGCTTTGAGCTGCCAGCACAGGGCCCAAAGCAGGGCTTAAACTCATGAACTGGGAGATCATGACCTGAGTTGAAGTTGGACAGTCAACTGACTGAGCCACCCAGGCGGCCCATATTACCATTAGTTTTGAGAATAGCATGTACAAAGCTGATAAGGCTGAGTCTGAGCTCATGTTTAATGTTCCATAGTTGTGATTGAATAATTTTCTTTTTGAATAATTTTATGTGAGCAAAAATGTTTAAGCCTAAATTTGAGAGACACCAATGTAAGGCTGAAATCTTCCTAATTAAAACTTGTTTATCACAAGTAATAACATAAAAAGCATATCTTTTCCAGTTTTGCTTATTGATAGATACCCTGACAACACAAGAAAGCACTGTGTGTATGTGTGTGTGTGTGTATGAGAGGTTTTTAAATGACTGCAAATATATTTTTAAAATATATGTTAAATTTAAAATATTTCACCATGTCAGAAGTACCTTTGTGAAAAATTCTAAAGAATTAAAAAAAAACAGAACAATAGTTTAACCACTGGCTTAAAGGAACCAATAGTAATCCTTCCTTGTGATGTAAGTGATCATCCCAAGGATTTATATTATTATGATAATTCAGATTTAGGAACAAAATGGCAAAATACTTATCCTTTTTAGTTCTTTATTTATGAATATTCATTTTTATCAGTGTTATTAATCTTTATGGAGATTATCAAATGGTGTCTGATTTGTTATTTTATTTTATTTTTTAATATTTTTATTTATTTCGAGGAGAGAGAAAGAGAGAGCGTGAGCAGGGGAGGGCCAGAGAGAGAGGGAGACACAGACTCTGAAACAGGCTCCAGGCTCTGAGCTGGCAGTCAGCACAGAGCCTGACGTGGGGCTCGAACTCACGAACCGCGAGATCGTGACCTAAGCGAAAGTCGGACGCTCAACCGACTAAGCCACCCAGGTGCCCCTATTTTGTTATTTTAATACTACATAATTTATAAACAAATATAGAAGGTATATAAAAGTGTAAGCATGAGTCCAGGAGCTAAAGGAAATTGGGTGACTGGCAACAAAGAATTTAACAAATATAGAAGTAGTAGTAGAACTATAATCCTATAATTGCTCACTGTTATTACTATTCTTTTAGATTCATCATTGCTATCACTTTAGGAAAGTTTTACAACACTGAAGGGAAAAAATGTGAGCTGATTATTTTGAAGGGTTCAACTTTGGGGAAAATTGAAAAAAATATATTGTTTTGGGAGAACACAGTTGTTAGCAAAAGGTGAAAAAGCCAAAGTATATAACAGTGTTACTCTGTTATAAATTCTTCACTGATAAATTTGAAATTTGAAACATCTAAGTAATTTCTGTTTTCAGTTTGTACAGTCTCTTTGAATGGAATTTTATGTTATTTGGTAAAAGAGAATTGTGTTCTTTGACCTAATTTATCTTTTTCAGATTTCAAAGAGAATCCTTAGTTTTAACAGAAAAGGATTTTTTAAATGTTTATTTGAGAGAGAAAAAGTGTGAGTGGGCAGAGGGAGAGGGGGACAGAGGACCTGAGGTGGGCTCTTTGCTAACAGAGGCTCACATGGGGCCTGAACCCACGAACTGTGACACTATGACCAGAGCTGAAGTCAGATATTTAACCAACTGAGCTACCCGGGCACCCCATAAAATAATTTATTTTATGTTCACCTTTTCTACTATAAGGCCTCTGGTAGGCTATAGTCTTCTATTTTATATCTTGAATATATAGCACAATATCTGATTAACAGTAGGGATTCAATAAAATTATAGTAAATTTTATATATCGGAGGAGTTTTTTGTTTCATCAAATATATCCTCTATAAGTACAATTATATTTAATATATTAAAAATGTTTAGAAAAACATGTTTTAAAATATTCAGTATAGATTATGTGACTGTATTTACAAGAAAAACAGATACGGACAGAGTAACTTTTTAAATTGGCCAGCAAGTCCTTGTAGTCTGTCTTTTTCTGACTTCATCCCCCACTACTTTTTTTTATTATTAATTTTTTAAACATTTACAACCAAGGTAGTTAGCATATAGTGCAACAGTGATTTCAGGAGTAGATTCTTTAATGCCCCTTACCCATTTAGCCCATACCCCTTTCCACACCCCCTCCAGTAACCCTCTGTTTGTTCTCCATATTTAAGAGTCTCATGATTTTGTCCCCCTCCCTGTTTTTATATTATTTTTGCTTCCCTTCCCTATGTTCATCTGTTATGTATCTTGAAGTCCTCATATGAGTGAAGTCATGATATTTGTCTTCGACTAATTTCGCTTAGCATGATACCCTCTAGTTCCATCCATGTAGTTGCAAATGGCAAGATTTCATTCTTTTTGATTGCTGGGTAATACTCTATTGTATATATATACACCACATCTTCTTTATCCATTCATCCATCAATCGACATTTGGGCTCTTTCCATACTCTGGCTATTGTTAACAGTGCTGCTGTAAACATTGGGGTGCATGTGTCCCTTTGAAACAGCATACCTGTATCCCTCGGATAAATACCTAGTAGTGCAATTGCTGGGCTGTAGGGTAGTTTCATTTTTAATTTTTTGAGGAATCTCCATACTGTTTTCCAGAATGGCTGTACCAGTTTGCATTCCCACTAGCAAGGCAAAAGAGATCCTCTTTCTCCGCATCCTCGCCAACGTCTGTTGTTGCCCGGCTTGTTGATTTTAGCCATTCTGAAGGTGTGAAATGGTATCTCATTGTAGTTTTTATTTGTATTTCCCTGATGTTGAATGATGTTGAGCATCATTTTATGTGTCAGTTGTCCATCTGGATGTCTTTTTTGGAGAAGTGTCTGTTCATGTCTTTAACCCATTTCTTCACTGGATTATTTGTTTTTGGGTGTTGAGTTTTATAAGTTCTTTACAGATTTTGGATATTAACCTTTTATCTGATATGTTATTTGCAAATATCTTCTCCCATTCCATTGGTTTCCTTTTAGTTTTGCTGATTGTTTCCTTTGCTGTGAAGAAGGTTTTATTTTGATGAGGTCCCAATAGTTCATTTTTGCTTTTGTTTCCCTTGCCTCCAGAGATGTGTTGAGTAAGAAGTTGCTGCAGCCAAGGTCACAGAGGTTTTTGCCTCCTTTCTTCTCAAGGATTTTGATGGCTTCCTGTCTTACATTTAGGTCTTTGATCCATGTTGAGTTTATTTTTGTGTATGATGTAAGAAAGCGACCCAGGTTCATTTTTCTGCATGTTGCTGTCCAGTTTTCCCAGCACCAGGGGCTGAAGAGACTGTCTTTATTCCATTGAATCTTCTTTCCGGCTTTGTCAAAGATGAGTTGGCTTACGTTTGTGGGTCCATTTCTGAGTTCTCTATTCTGTTCCCTTGATCTGAGTGTCTGTTCTTGTGCCAGTACCATACTGTCTTGATTACAGCTTTGTAATATGGCTTGAAGTCTGGGATGGTGATGACTCCTGCTTTGGTTTTCTTTTTCAAGATTGCTTTGGCTATTTGGTTTCATACCAAATTTTAGGATTGTTTGTTCTAGCTCTGTGAGGAATGCTGGTGTTATTTTGATACGGATTGCTTTGAATATGTAATTGCTTTGGTTAGTATTGACATTTTACCAATATTCTTCCTATCCAGGAGAATGGAATATTTTTCATTTTTTTGTGTGTGTCTTCTCCAGTTTCCTTCATCAGCTTTCTATAGTTTTCAGTGTATAGATTTTTCACCTCTTTGGTTATGTTTATTCCTAGGTATTTTATGGGTTTTGGTGCAGTTGTAAATGGGATTGATTCCTTGATTTCTCTTTCTGTTGCTTCATTGTTGGTGTATAGGAATTCAACTCATTTCTGTGTATTGATTTTATGATCTGCCACTTTGCTGAATTCCTGGATCAGTTCTAGCAGTTTTTTGGTGGAATCTTTTGGGTTTTCCGTATAGAGTATCATGTCATCTGTGAAGAGTGAAAATTTGACCTCCTCCTGGCCAATTTGGATGCCTTTTATTTCTTTGTGTTGTCTGACTGCTGAGGCTAACACTTCCAATATTATGTTGAATAACAGTGGCAAGAGTGGACATCCTATCTTGTTCCTGACCTTAGGGGGAAAGCTCTCAGTTTTTCCCCATTGAGGATGATATTAGCGTTGGGTCTTTCATATATGGCTTTTATGATCTCGAGGAATGATCCTTCTATCCCTACTTTCCTGAGGGTTTTTATCAAGAAAGGATGCTATATTTTGTCAGATGCTTTCTCTGCATCTATTGAGAGAATCGTGTGGTTCTTTTCCTTTCTTTTATTGATGTGATGAATCACATTGATTGTTTTGTGGATATTGAACCAGCCCTGCATTCCAGGTATAAATCCCACTTGGTCATGGTGAATAATTTTTTGATGTATTGTTGGATCCAGTTGTCTAATAACTTGTTGAGGATGTTTGCATCCATGTTCATCAGGGAGATTAGTCTATAATTCTCTTTCTTCGTGGGGTCTTTGTCTGGTTTAGGAATCAAGGTAATGCTGGCTTCATAGAAAGAGTTTGGAAGTTTTCCTTCCATTTCTATTTTTTGGAACAGCTTCAAGAGAATAGGTGTTAACTCTTCCTTAGATGTTTGGTATGATTCTCCTGGAAAGCCAGCTGGCCGTGAACTCTTGTTTTTGGGAGATTTTTGATTACTAATTTGGTTTCTTTACTGGTTATGGGTCATCTCCCACTACTTTCTACTTGATTAATTTTGTTGTAGCCATTCAGGACTCCTTGCTATTCCATGGACGCCTGTGTTGAACTCATTTCTGCATCAGTTTTTACACTAGTTTTTATTTTGTCTGGAATGCTTTTTTCCCCTCAGAGCTTCCCAAGACTCAATATTTTGCTCTGGTTGATATTTAAGTGTCATTCTTATAAATTCTTTTAATGCGTATGTATTTTTTAGAGAGGGACAGAGTATGAGAAGGGGAGGAGCAGAGACTGAGAGGGAGACAGAGAATCCAAAGCAGGTTTCAGGCTATGAGCTGTCAGCACAGAGCCCCACATGGGGCTTCAGTCCACAAATATTAAGATCATGACTTAACCCAAAGTCAGATGCTCAACTGACTGAGCCATCCAGGCACCCCTATTTAAGTGTGACTTTTAAAGAGCTCCCTTGCCTTTTTAAAGAGTTTAAGTTTATAGCAAAGTTGAGTGAACAGAACAGAGTTGTCATATATCTCCTTTCCTTCTTCCCCTCTCTACTCCAAACATACACAACCTTCTCCCACTATCAACATCCATTCATTGATGCATGCTATAATTGATGAACCTATACTGACTCAAAATATCACCCTTAGTCCATAGTTCACATTAGGGTTCATTCTGGTTAAACATTATGTGTGTTTTGACAAATGTATAATATGACATATGTCCACCATTATAGTATCATATAGAGTAGTTTTATTGTCCTATAAATCTTCTGTGCTCTGCCTTTACATTCCTCCCTCTTCTTAATCCCCTGGCAACCACTGATCTTTCCTACTGTCTCCATTTTTTGCCTTTCCCACTGTATCATTTGGACTCATGTATGTAGCCATTTTAGCTTGACTTCTTTCACTTAGTAATAATGTACATTTAAATTTCCATTATGTCTTTTCATGGCTTGATAGCTCGTTTCTTTTTTTTAATTGTGATTAAAATACAATATAAAATTTAATCTCTAAACATTTTTAAGTGTGTAATTCAGCAGTGTTAACTATATTCACATTGATAAAACAGATCTCTAGAGCATTTTCATCCTGTAAAGCTATGAAACTCTAAACCCATTGAACAACCTCCAGCTCTCCCTTTGTCCATAACCTGACAACCACCATTCTTTCTGTTTCCAGGATTTTGACTACTCTAAATATTTCATATAAGTGGAATCACATAGTATTTGTCTGCTTGTGATGGCTTTTTTCACTCAGCATAATGTCCTCAGGTTTCATTCATGTTGTAGCATGTTCTAGGATTTCCTTTTTTTCCTAAGGCTGAATAATATTCCGTTGTATATATACACCACAATGTCTCTGTCCATTTATTTGTCATGGACATTTGGGCTATTTCTACCTCTTGACTATTGTAAATAATGCTATAATGAACCTGGTGTACAAGTATCTCTTCAAGATGTTATTTTCAATTCTTTTGGATGTATACCCATAAGTGGGAGACCTTGGACTAGAAACCTTGTCTTTGGTCTTCCTGGTCTTAAATAGGCCCCTCATCCCTATCATTTCTCTGCTCAATTTGTATCAATACTTGATATTATATTGTATATTTATGTTTGTCTCTCAAAGTAGAATATTAGTTATATGAAATCAGGAACTTTGTTTTATTTGCTGTTACCTCTTTAGAACTTAGGTTAATGCCTGGTACACCATCGGTAGTTAATAATAAAAATTGGTTGAAGGGATGCATAAATTAGATAAAATGGGAAATTAGAAGTAAATGTGCCTGTATTTAAATATCTTTGCTATTGTTGTTGTCATTGTTGTCATGGTTTGATATTTCTCATCTTTACTTTTCTCCTTTCTGTTTTCAGAATATGAGTGATGCTATGGCAATCTTGCACAAACTACAGACAGGCTTGGATGTAAATGTAAAATTCACTGGTGTTCGAGTGTTCGAATATACACCAGAATGCATAGTATTTGATCTTCTTGATATTCCTTTGTACCATGGGTGGTTAGTGGACCCACAGGTAAGTAGAAAAATTTTAAATATATAAACACAAACGTAGTAAAATTTTATTAATTTGAAAAATCTAGATTCATATGTTGTAATTATTTTAGTGCTTTTACCTGAAATTAGCCAAATTGTGAGGTTAAGGGCATTGTTCTCCATACTGCTAAATCTGTCCAGGACTTCTGACTATAACGTTTAGGAGTTAGGAGTCAACTACAAAGTTGAGTCTATATTCTCACCAACAGTTCTTATTATCTATCTTTTGGATTATAGTCATACTAGTAGGGGTAAAGTTATATCTCATTTTGGATTTGTTTTTATTTCTTTTGGCTAATGATGTTGAGTATCTTTTTTAAAAATTGTTTTTAATGTTTATTTTTGAGAGAGAGAGAGACAGAGTGTGAGTGGAGGAGAGGCAGAGAGAAAGGAGACACAGAATATGAAGCAGGCTCTAGGCTCTGAGCTGTCAGCACAGAGCCCAATGTGGGGATCAACTCATGAACTGTGAGATCATGACCTGAGCGGAAGTCAGACACTTAACTGACTGAGCCACCCAGGTGCCCCTTGAGTATCTTTTCATGTGCTTATTGGCCATTTGTCTATCTTCTTAGGAGAAATAGCTACAGATCCCTTGCCCTTACTTATTTGTTTAGTTTAGTTTATTAATTTAGAGAGAGAGCAAAAGGGAGAGAGAATCTTAAGCAAGCTCTGCACTCTCAACTTAGAGACAGATGCAGGGCTCAGACTTACAAAACATAAACTAAACCTGAGCTGAAATCAAGAGTCAGACCCTTATCCAACTGAGCCACCCAGGTGTCCTCCCTTGCCCATTTTTAATTGGGCTATATGTCTTTTTGTTATTGAGTTGCAAGAGTTCTTTATATACTGTAGGTATAAGTATCTTATTAGAGACATGGTTTGCATACTTTCTCACATTGTGTAGATTGTAGGGGAGGAGCAGAGAGAGAGAATACCAAGCAGGCTCCATACTGTTAATGCAGAGCCCAAAATGGGGCTCAAACCTACCAACCGTGAGATCATGACCTGAGCTGAAATCAAGAGTCTGACACTTAACAGACTGAGCCACCCAGGTGCTGTTGGGTTTTTACTTTCTTGATGGTATTCTTGAAGCACAAAAGTTTTTAATTTTGATAATGTCCAATTTATCTGTTTTTTAAAAAATTTTTTAATGTTTTTATTTATTTCTGAGAGAGACAGCAAAAGCAGGGGAGGGTCGGGGCGCCTGGGTGGCTTAGTCGGTTAAGCGTCCGACTTTCGCTTAGGTCATGATCTCGCGGTTCGTGGGTTCGGGCCCCGCGTCGGGCTCTGTGCTGAC
>NW_024080681.1:3027595-3088408 GCF_003009895.1 Hyaena hyaena
CTCCACACTGTTTTCCAGAGGGGCTGTACCAGTTTACATTCCCACCAACAGTGCAGGAGGGTGCCCGTTTCTCCACATCCTCGCCAGCATCTAGAGTCTCTGATTTGTTCATTTTAGCCACTCTGACTGGCGTGAGGTGGTATCTCAGTGTGGTTTTGATTTGTATGTCCCTGATGAGGAGGGATGCTGAGCATAATTTCATGTGTCTGTTGGCCATCTGGATATCCTCTTTGGAGAAGTGTCTGTTCATATCTTCTGCCCATTTCTTTACTGGGTTGTTTGTTTTTCAGGTGTGGAGTTTGGTGATTTCCTTGTAGATTTTGGATATTAACCCTTTGTCTGATATGTCATTTGCAACTATCTTTTCCCATTCCGTTGGTTGTCTATTAGTTTTGTGGATTGTTTCCTTTGCCGTGCAGAAGCTTTTAATCTTGACGAGGTCCCAATCATTTATTTTTGTTCGATTCCCTTGCTTTTGGGGATGTGTCAAGTAGGAAGTTGCTGCAGTGGAGGTCAAGGAGGTTGTTTCCTGCTTTCTCCTCTAGGGTTTTGATTGTTTCCTGTCTCACGTTCAGGTCCTAACCCTGGTGCTTTTCAAGCTTCTCTTTCTGTGTTGGGTCTCTAGCCGTGTGATACATTGTGCTGGCTCTTTAAGAGCAGGGGCTTGGTTTCCCACAGCCTTGTGCCCTCCTGGAATTAGGCCTCACTGGTTTTCAAAGTCAGGCCACCTAGTGTTGGAGGGGGTTGCCGCATGTGAGGATTGATCCCCTTGCTCCTCTGTGGTTGTGATTTCCCTCCTTGTTGAGTAGCCATACCTGGGGTTCGGCTCCCTTCCTGCCTTTCAGACGACGTGGCCTTGTCTTGGTGACTAGCTGTGGGGCACTTTTCCTGCCTGTCTTCAGGTCATTTTCAGAGTACAGGTGTTGCCTCTGTGTGTGGGAAGGGGTGCACTCCGGCTCCCTCTCCTCTGCCAGCTTTTCTCTCTCCTCAATTTCCCATTTTCCTTTCTTTCATATAAAGAAGAGTTAGCATGCTTTTTGCACTTGACCATATATCCTGGAATTCGTTCCATCTCAGTGTAGGGAGGTCTTCCTCAGCCCTTTCTACAGCAGCAATGCATCCATTTTGTTGCTGTACCATAGTGCACACCTCTCCCTTGGGCCATTCATTTACCTAGTTTTAAGTATGTTGCATTCATAAATAATACTGTGCTGAATAAACATGTACATTTTTTTGGAATTGTTGAGGATATAAATTCAGTGCAAGTTCCTACTAGAATTGTTGGATCAAAGGATAAATGTATCTGTAGATTCATTAGATATCGAATTTCCCTCCACATAGGTTATGCTGTTTTGCAGTCCCACCAGCAGTGTCTGAGGGCGCCTGTTTGGTCACACGTCACCAATATATCTATTAGCAAGTTTCGGAATTATTAATTAGCATTGTTTCTATTATCAGTGAAGTTAATTACCTTTCACATGTTTAAGAGCCTTTTTTGTATCTTTTTATGATTTTTCTATTCATATCTCTTGTATATTTTCTCTTCAATTTTGTCCTTTTTCCCTCTATTTTAAAACTATTTATATTGATTGTTTAGTTGTGATACATGTTGGAAATCTTTTCTTTCAGTGTCATATGCTTTTTTTCTTCTTTTGGTCTGATTTTCCTATGCTTACGCTTTTTATACTTACGCAGTTAAGCCTATCAGTCTTTCTTTTTTTAATGGCATCTGGATTTTGAATCTTTATTGGAAAGTCTTTTTCTAAGCCCAGATGATTTAGGAATTTATTCCTAGATGTTGTCTTCCATGCTGTCTTCTACCGTGGTATAGTTTCGTTTTGTTAAACTTTGACTTGGGGACTTGCTACCATGCTGGTCAGAAGTTTGTGGATTTGTGTTCTTCCTGCATAACCCTACCTTCCCTCCTTCCGTTGACAAGTGCTGGACCTAATTGCTGTCTGAAAGCACCTGTCTATTTCTGGTCACTCTCCCTTTATCCTTCACAGGAGCTTTCCCCAGTAGTCACCTTGCATGCTCCTCTCCGATCCAGTGCCTGCCGCTCAGGGGGCCTGACCTGTCACTTTGAGGTCGCTGGAATTGAGCCCCAGACTTCTTCTGTATTCTGTAATTGCCCCTCCCAGAGGGCCTGGAGGCAATGCCATTTTTTACTTTGACTTGAATTCCTAAGCGTAACTCCTTCTCTCCAACTTCCATGAGGATAAATACGCTCCTTCTACAGGCTCTTCAGTGAGTCAAACAAACACCTGACCAATCCTCAACACCAGATGGGTCAGCACTCCAGAGTAAATACAGTTCGAGCTCATACTGAGGCCCCAAATGAAGAAGTCACGTTGCAGAATCCATGGAAAACTTTGCCCAGAGGGCTCAGTTACTGAGAAGAATGCTCACACGCTCTTAGGGAATTTGCAAAAAAGCTCAGGGTAGCTATTTCTTAGAAATAAGGGTTCCTACATTATTCTTTCAGGAGTCGGTGCAGTTATGCCAAGTTAGGGGCCTACCCCAGGCTGGTATACTTTTAGTTACAATTATACAAAGGGCTTATATTCTTGAAGAGCTATACAATACTATATATATACACATATATATGGTATGTATATATATGTGTACAGTATATGTGTACTGTATATATATATATACATACATATACTATATATACACACATATATAGTACTTTACACATGTAGTATATACATACATACATATATACATACACGTAATTCATGTTATGTTTAGTTTACATAATTGCATAGAAAATACCCCATATACAATACAGAATGACCTCCTTATAGAAGTTTTACAGACCTCCCCTTTCTTGTTTTCTCTTCATATCCTAACAGAACAGTATCAGAAACTTTACCAGGGCAGCAATACGGTCTAACTGCTCCATCTGCAACTAGATTGATAAAATTTATCTTCTTTCAACAGTCTTCCCAGACACACTCTCAGAATATATAGAGAAGATATTGGACTTAAAACACAGCCACGTCTTTGTGTTACAAATCTGAAAGCTTTGATTTTCAAATTTGCAAGACTCAAGGCATTATCCTAACCAAATGATGCCCCTTATGGAAAACAGGGAACAGACAGAACTAAAGCTGCTTTGCGTACTACAGCTATTGGCCACACTGTGAAAAGGAAGTAACAACTGGGAGACACATTCTTTCTCTCCTTTGAGTTTAATACTACATTGTCTCAGAACTATTATTTCTCTGTGTTCTGTGCTGACCTGTTGAGAACAGAGAGTGGGGTGTCTGAAAACTACAACTGCGTGGTCTACTCCTAAAGGACTGGGGGTGAAAATGGGTATCCCAGAATACCCTGCTGAAGCACACACTCCAGCATTTCTACCTCCCGCTCTCTGAGGGATGGTTCCAGATCAAACTGTGGAACGTGTGCGGCAAGTATAGCGCAAGGGGGTACTGGAGAAAGATGGATCCCTGCTAGTTGCAGGCCTTGGTATTTTGGATGGAAGGCAGAGGGGATAGCAGGTGAGTAGGAGATCAGAATTAGGATGGGGGGGTGGGGGCTTTGTGAGGAGTTTAGTTTCCTGGGCACAAAGTTTTAATTATACCCCTTCTACACTAAATTCCTTTGGGTTTCTTTGGAACCCTCCCATATAGACTGATCTACCCGGAAGATGTTGAGGGTGGTTTCTTGGTGGACAGCAAGGTCACCCTTCCCCTGGTGCCTGAGGAGAGGGAAGTGGAGCTGTAGGCAGTGGGTGGGGGGAGGGTAAGGAGGGATGCCCCCGGGCACAGTCAGGGGTAGGGCTGAAGAACTGTTCAAAGGAGAGATACCGGATAGAAACTGACTTCCTGATACTTAGCAGGAAACAAGAGAACCTAGTCCGGAGGCCATCAGTGTCGGTCTGCACAGGGTGAGGAACGGCCCTATGGAGACCGTGAGCCAAAGAATGGAGAGACTGACTATAGTACTCTGCACAGTTGTCATGGGACAGTAAGCAGGTCTGCCTGTGCCATGTTTTGCTGTGGGACATAAAGAACAGAGACCCAGAATGTTACAGTATTCTGAGATTACTTCTAGGAACTGCCTCCCTAGAAGGATGGAGAGGAGTCCTCGGATAGTTGGGCAGCCCCACAGACCAGCCCCTTTTCACATCAGAACATAGAACTTCCTTTCTCGATATTTATGACCTCAGGTCCCTTCAGAGTGTCCCCTGGTATCAGCAGAGGAGAAAGATAACACTGAGAAAAAGCAAACAGACTCTGTGCTACACCCTAAGGAAAAGGTGGCCCCTGTAATTCTTAGTCAGCAAACTTTAAAAGGGCTCTTTGAAAGAGCAATTAACAAGCCTTTGAAAAAGATTCCGCTGTTAGCCAAGTAAGTCACCAGGGATCTATTTATTTCTAAAAGTTTATCTCTATCTCGCTTTTTCTAATCACTCCCTACGCTTAACTGCTCAAACTACTGGATTATTTTAGGGGGGCCAATTTCTTCCTCTCAAGTAACAATCTCTTTCCATAGCTCCTAGACAAGTGTGAAGTATGAGTAGCAGGGACACTATGAGGAATTGTCTTTATTACTTTGAGGATATTTCTAAAAAAAAAAAAAAACAAAAAAACAATGGAATGCAAATTATCTAGTATTAAGCCACAGATTAAAAGCAGAAACATTTTGCCACATTTGCCTATCTGGAAGCCGCCAATAAATATTTGTGGTACTGAATTGGGAAATTGATCAAAATTTAAGTAAACAGAAGCTGATACTATAAAATTTACTTCTGGCAGTGTTAACAAATCTTTATTTTTTATTTAACCAATATGAGTTAAATGCATAGCGGAATCAAGGGGCTGGGCCAGTTCTTGTAGGCATATTTGAAATAGATGGAGGTCAAGAGTTCTTTCACACAAGGTGTATTGCTGTTAGTACAGTGCCTGACCTGGGCTTGAACTTGCAGACCGTGAGATCATGACCTGAGCCAAAGTCCGACGCTTTACGACCGAGCCACCCAGGCACCCCTAATTGTTGTACTTTTAAAAACCCTATTTCATCGAGGAGCCAGGATGACTCAGTCAGTTGAGTGTCTGACTCTTGATTTTGGTTCAGGTCATGATCCCAGAGTCATGGAATTGAGTCCCTTGATGTGGAGACTGCTTAAGATTCTCTCTCTCTCTCTCTCTCTCTCTCTCTTTCTCTCTCTCTCTCTGCCCCTCTACCCTGCCCTTGTTTTTGTGGTCGCTCTCAAGATAAAAAAAAGTCATGGGGTGCTTGGGTGAGTAAGTCAGTTGAGCGTCCAGCTTTGGCTCAAGGTCATGATCTCACATTTTGTGAGTTTGAGCCCTTCATCGGGCTCTATGCTGACAGCCCAGAGCCTAGAGCCTGATTCAGATTCTGTTTCTTCTCTCTCTCTGTCCCTCCCTTGTGTTCTCTACTTCAAAAATAAATAAACTTTAAAAAAATAAAGAAATTATATTTTATCAATTCTGTTTCAGTTATTTTTGAGAGAGAGAAAAAAAGAGAGCATGAGCAGGGGAGGGGAGAGAGAGGGATAGAGAAAATTCCAAGAAGGCTCTGCCCTGTAAGCACAGAGCCTGATGTGGGGCTCCAACTCATGAACCGTGAGATCATGACTTCAGCCAGCTGAAGCTGAGAGTCAGATGTTTAACCTACTGAGCCATCCAGCGTTCCCTCATATTTCATCAGTTCTAAGAGAGATGTTTTTTCCCAGTTTAAAATCTCTTGGCATCAGTAGTATCCATTGATCCTTGTTGGCCTGCTGCAAACTGCTGCAGTTGGCGTGTACAAGCAGTTGGGTAAACGGGCGTCACTATTCAAATCGCCTCTTCAACAGAGTTAGGTTCATTGTTGGAATGATACATATTGAGTTTAATAAATTTGCCATTTTAACCAGATTTAAGTGTACAGTTCAGTGGCATGAGGTGCATCTGTATTGCTGTATAATGCTCACCACCATCCATCTCCAGGACTTTTTTCATCGTGCCAAACTGAAACTCTATCCATTAAGCACGAATCGCCCGTTTTCCTCTCCTTCCCAGCCCAGTAAGCATCATCCACTTCCTTTCTGATGAGTTACCAATCTAGGTAACTCATCTAAGTGGATTCATACAATATTGGTCCCTTTGTGACTGGCTGATTTCACTTAGCATAATGTCTTAAGGTTCACCCATGGTATAGCATGTATCAGAAGTTCCCCCCTTTCTAAGGCTGAAGAAAAGTCTATTATGTGTATATACCACGTTTTGTTTATCCATTCATCCTCTGGTGATTTACAGTGTTTTTGTTTTTTTTTAAAGCAGCTTGACTGAGATATGATTGACATACAATAAACTCAACATATTTCAAGTATACTCTTTCTCCTCCCCTCTGCATGCACATGTGTCCATAAAGCCATCGCTGCTATATGGTAATACAAAAAGGTACAAGGACATAGATTACATATTAGAGAAGCAAATGTTCATTGTTGGAGGAATGGCCAAAATCTGATATTTTCTTGCAAGGTACCAACAAAGTATTTTCTTTTTTTTAATAGAATCTTTTTTGTTAAACTTTTATTTTTAAGAGGGAGAGAGAGAGAGCGAGTATGAGTAATGGAGGGGCAAAGAGAGGGGAGGAGAGAGGAGCTGAAGTGGGCTCCATGCTGAGAGCAGTGAGCCCAGTGCAGGGCTCCACCTCATGAACTATGAGATCATGACCTGAGCTAAAGTCAGATGCTCAACCCACTGAGCCACCTAGGAGCCCCTTGTGAGAGAGTAGAAAGAGAGTTAGCTATAAGGCCATAAAAACTTTATTACGGACAATTTCCTAAGCAAAGCACTGTACCCAAAAGCAGGAAGAATTGCCAAATTCTTCAGAACAATTTTCAGAGCAGTGACCTGTGCGACTGATTCATGCGTCATTGCTGAACCATCATTAAGGAGTTGAACAGTCATCTGTTAGAAACTTTCTGTGGATTTTGAACAGATATTGCTGAATTTCCAGAAACAAGTGATTGAGTTGAGCCCAAAACTGAAACGATAAATATAGCCAACTATGGAATGCTAAACCCTGTGCTTCTTCAACAGCCTCAAAACTATACTGTCACTGTTAACAGTTCCAGAAAAGGCAAGATTCTGAGCACTGGTTTTTAGGTCTTTTGAGCCTAAGTAAGTCTGAAGAAGCCCTTTAAGCATAAACATTCTAAATGACCAAAAAGCTCTGTGTCTGGCTTTCATAGCAGCCTTTGTTCTTTCTTGCTAACAAGAGATCCTATGATCAACAGTATCTTTGGTTTGAAGAAATGTGGTAATTAGGGAAAGATATGAAAAGGAGCTTCAAGCTTCTGAGGGAGACATTTCCGGTGGCCATCTCCTTCTTGTGATGCATTGGTCTCCTTCACCCTCGGTCTCAGGAGAACACGGCCAGAGCCAGTGCAGGATGATGGGATTGCACCTGGTCTGAAGGTTTGCCTGGTCAACCACACCTAGATAGTCCTATTTAAGTAGTGCTACTAGTCCAAGCCAATACATTTAATTACATTTTTTTTTAATGTTTACTTTTGAGAAGGGGAGAGAGACCCAGTGCAGGTGGGGGAAAGGCAGAAAGAGAAGGAGATCCAGAATCCGATGTAGGCTCCAGGCTCTGAGCTGTCAGCACAGAGCCTGACACAGGGGCTCAAACTCCAACAGTGAGATCATGACCTGAGCAGGAGTTGGACACTTAACAGACTGAGCCACCCAGATGCTCCATGCATTTAAATAAATTTAAATGATCACTTCAGACTTTACTTAAATTTCCAGTGGTCTTAGTCCGTTCCTTTTCACGGGACATTTTTGCCTGCCATGTCTAGGGAGAAGAAAATGGTGGTTCACCAGAAATGATCAGGGCGCTTGTTTTTTTTTTTAATTTTTAAATGTTTTATTTATTTCTGAGAGAGACAGCATGAGCAGGGGAGGGTCAGAGAGAGAGAGGGACACAGAATCTGAAACAGGCTCCAGCCTCTGAGCTGTCAGCACAGAGCCCGATGTGGGGCTCGAACTCACGAACTGTGAGATCATGACCTGAGCCGAAGTTGGACGCTTAACCGACTGAGCCACCCAGGCACTCCCTGGGCACTTGTGACAGAGACTTCCATGTTTATTCTGCACAGGTACAAATCAGCATTGTCTGAGAACTGGATTTGGAATATTTCGTGGAGAGGAACAAAGTTAAACACCCAGCTCTTCATACCTTTCAACTACTGCATAAGAGCTCAGTTTCTCTCACACACCAATATATACTTCCTGCCTCTCAATTCAGTGAAGAAAAAGAAAATATTTAAGTTATCAAATACTAATTTTTGAAAATAATCGACACTGCATTTTATTGACTGAGCCCCTATGACTGTGAAGACATTGGGCCTTGTTACTATTCAAAACTCAACGAAGCAGTTTTATTTTTATTCTCCACCACCCCCTCCCCCACTCTGCCACCACTCTGGAGACCAGGAACCTGAGCCTCAGAGGAGTTAAGATCTCACAGCTGTGAAGTGGGGACTGGGCGGCGGTGGTGGTGGTTTTATTGCAACACAGTTGACATAGAACACTATATTTCAGGTATACAACATGATGACTGAAACTTGTATATATTGTGAAATTATCACCAGAATAAGCCCACTAAACTCTGTCACTTCACATGGTTGGAAGTTTTCCCCTGTGGCAAGAACTTTTAAGAACTCCTCTCTTAGCAGCTTTCAAATAGACAGCACAATGTTATTAACTATAGTCCCCAGGCTGTATGTCACATCCCCAGGACTTGTAACTGGAAGTTTGAACCTGTTGACCACCTTCACCCATTTCTCCCACCCCATACCTCTTGCCTCTGGCGACCACCAATCTATTCTTTGCACCCATGATTTAGATTGTTCTGTTTGTTTGTTCAAATTCTACATATAAGTGAGATCATACAGTATTTGTTTTTCTCTGATTTATTTCACTTAATAATATAATGCCCTCAGGTTCCATCCATGTTTTTACAAATGGCAAGATTTTCGTTTTTATGGCTGAATGAGCTTACGTTGTGGGTATATACTAGGTGTTTTTCTTTTCTCTTTTTAAAATTGAAGTGTAATTGACATACAGTGTTAGGCTTCAGGTGTATGTCCCAGTGATTCGACAGTTCTGTGTATTACACACTGCTCACCCCTCACTGTACAAAGTTATTACAATTTTATAACTGGATATTTATAGCTCTTAATCCCTTTCACCTATTTTACCCATCCTCACATGTCTCTCCCCTCTGGAAACCACTCGTTTGTTCGCTATATTTATGAAACCGTTTCTGGAGTGTGTGTGTGTGTGTGTGTGTGTGTGTGTGTGTTAGGTTCCACATTTAAGTGCCATCATATGGTATTTGTCTTTTTTTGTCTGATTTATTTCACTTAGCATAATACCTTCCAGTTTATCCATGTTGTCCCAATGGCAAGATCTCATTCTTTTTATGGTTGAGTAATATTCTGTTGTGTGTATAGATATTCCATCTTCCTTATTCATTCATCTATTGATGGACATTTAGGTTGCTTCCATGTCTTGGCTATTATAATTAGTGCTACAATAAGCTTAGGGATATATATAAATATCCCTATATATATATATATATTTCTTTGGCTAAGTTCTCAGCAGTGGAATTACTGGATCATACGGCATTTTAATTTTTATTCTTTTTAAGGAATCTTGTTACTGTTTTCCAGAATGGCAACATCAATTTACATTCCCCCCAACAGTGCATGGAGATTTCCTTTTCACTACATCTTTGCCAACACTTGTTATTTCTTGTCTTTCTTTTTATTATTATTTTAGGGAAAGAGCATGTGCACAAGCTGGGGAGAAGCGAAGAGGGAGAGGGAAAGAGAGAGAGAAAGAAAATCTGAGGCAGGCTTCACATTCAGTGCAGAGCCTGACCTGGGGCTTGATCCCACAACCCTGGGATCATGACCTGAGCCAAAGAATTGGACCCTCAACCAACTGAGTCACTCAGGCTTCCCTCTTGTCTTTTTGATATTAGCCATTCTGACAGGTGTAGGGTGATACCTCATTGTGGTTTTGATTAACATTTCCTGATGGTTAATGATATTGAGCATCTTTTCATGTGTCTGTTGGCCATCTGTATGTCTTCTATAGAAAAGTGTCTATTCAGGACCTCAGCCTGTTTTTTTAATCAGATTGTTTTTTGGTGTTGAATTCTAGGACTTCTTTACATATTTTGGATATTAACCCTTATCAGACATACCATTTGCGAATATCTTCTCCCACTCAGTAGATGGTGTTTTCATTTTGTTGATGGGTTCTTTCATTGTGCAAAAGCTTTTTATTTTGGTATAGTTGTAATAGTTTCTTCTCCCTTGCCTGAGGAGACCTATCTATCTAGAAAAATGTTGCTAGGCCAATGTCCAAGAGATCACTGCCTCTGCTTTTTCCCAGGAGTTTCATGATTTCAAGTCTCACATTTAGGTCTTCAACCCATTTTCTGTTTATTTTGTGTATAGCATAAGAAAATGGTCCAGTTTCATTCTTTTTTACCTGTCCAGTTTTCCCAGCACTTTTTTTGGAAGAGACTGTCTTTTCCCCCACTGTACAGTTTTGCTTCTTTTGTCATAGATTAATTGACCATATAAGTGTGGGTTTATTTCTGGCCACTCTCTTCTGTTCCATTGATCTATGTATTTGTTTTTGTGCTAGTACTACACAGTTTTGATGGCGATAGCTTTGTAGTATAGCTTGAAATCTGGGATTGTGGTACTTCAAGCTTTGTTCTTCTTTCTCAAGATTACCTTGGCTTTTGTGGTTCCACACAACTTTAGGGTTATTCTAGTTCTGTTAAAAATATTATTGGTATTTTGATAGGAATTGCATTATATATGTAGATTGTTTTGAGTAGTATATACATTTTAACAATATCAATTCTTTCAGTCTATGAACATGGTATATCTTTCCATTTATTTGTGGTGTTCTCAAATTTCTTTCATCAGTGTCTTAGAGTTTTAAGAATACAGTTCTTTCACCTCCTTGGCTAAAGTTATTTCTAGATATTTTAATATTTTTGATCCCATTATAAATGGGATTATTTTTTATTTTTATTTTTTTAAAGTTTATTTGAGACTGTGTATGTGCAAGTGGGGGAGGGGCAGAGAGAAAGGGAGAGAGAGAATCCCAAGCAGGCTTCTAGCTGTCAGCATGGAGCCCAATGCAGGGATCAGTCCCACAAACCATGAGGTCCAAGAGTTGGACATTTAACCGATTGAGCCACCAGGCACCTCTATAAATGGGATTATTTTAAAAATTTCCCTTTCTGCTACTTTGTTATTAGTATATGAAAATGCAACTGACTTCTATATATTAATCCTGAAACTTTGCTAAATTCACTTTTTAGTTTTAGTAGTTTTTTGGTGGAATCTTTATGATTTTCTATATATAGTATCATGTCATCTGCAAATAGAGAGTTTTGAGTCCTTGCCAATTTGGATGCCTCTTTTGCTTTCTTGTTTAATTGCTCTGGCCAGGACTTTCACTACTGTGTTGAATAAAAGTGATAAGAGTGTAAATTCTTATCTTGTTCCTGATGTCAGAGAAAAAGCTTTTAGCTTTTCACTATTGAGTATGATATTCCCTGTGGGCTTGTCATGTATGGCTTTAATCATGTTGCAGTACATTCTCACTAAACCCACTTTGTGGGGGGTTTTATCAGAAAAGTTGATGAATTTTATCAAATACTTTTTCTGTATCTATATCTATTGAGATAATCATATGATTATACTTCATTTTGTTAATTTGGTGTATCACAGTGATTGATTTACAGATACTGAATCATTTTTATATCCCTGGAATAAATCCCACTTGATCAAGGTATGCGATTCTCTTAAAGTATTGTTGAATTTTGTTTGGTAATATTTTGTTGAGGATTTTTGCATCTATGTTCATCAGGGGTATTGGCCTGTAACTTTCTTTTCTTGTAATGTCCTTATCTTATTTTAATGTCACAGTAATGCTGGACTCATAAATGAATTTGGAAGTGTTCCCTGCTCTTCTAACTTTGGGATAGTGTAAGGAAAATAAGTATTGTTTTTTAAAAGTTTGGTAGAATTCATCAGGGAAGGCATCTATCTACTGCTGGACTTTTGTTTCTTGGGAAGCTTTTCATCACTGATTCAGTTTCCTTACTAGCATGTGGTCTGTTCAGATTTTCTATTTCTTCATAATTCAGTCTTGGTGGGTTTTAAGTTTCTTGGAATTGATTCAGTCCTTCTAGGTTGTCTAAAGTATTCACATATAATTGTTCATAATAGTTATCAGGTATTAGTTGAGTTTGTGTACCGATACTTGCTTGCCAAATGGTTTGCCTCACAATTGCATGAGGATATTCAGTAATTTAAAGTATGTATTGTTTTCCAGTTTGTTCCATTTTTATCCATTCCATTCCAGCCACATTATTTGGTACAAATACAAGTCACAATCATAGATACTAAAGACACACAATGAGTAAGATACAGTCTTTATTTGCAAGAAGGTGGCAGGCCAAATGAGTCAGGTTATGGGGTAGAAGTTCAGAGATTAAATGACTTTCTAGCTCACACTGTTACAGGTGCTAAAACAGGTTCAAGTTTGAAGTTTGACAATACTGGTTTTGAGCCTTCTCCTTACAGAAGAAAATGAGAAAAATTATTAGACACAAATATCAGGTCTCAGCCTACATATGATCTCTTTCTGGGGCCTTCTCTAACCTACATCTTTGCTACTAAAACACCTTATCAGAGCACCTTACACACATCTAATCCCTGCGTGTATTTTCCAGTTGTCTGTTAAATTCCTTGAGGTAAAGGCCTACACTTGGTCCACCAAGAAGATCCTTGTATCCACCATCGGTTGAATGAATGACAAATGTTTTTTGTGAGGATACCATTTTAAAAATACAGCACTTGCTTCCCTTGAAGAATCGTTTCCCCCCAAAGAGCTTATTACTTTAGATTTTTAAAACTGTACCTTTCAATGTTTAGAAGTAGGAAAATTCATTTTTAAAATGAAAAACCTATTAAAAATGTCACAGGGGTGTCTGAGTGGCTCACTCGATTAAGTGTCTGACTTTGACTCTGGTCGTGATCTCACGGTTCATGAGTTTGAGCCCCACCATAGGCTTTCTGCTGTCAGCACAGAGCCCACTTCGGATCCTTGGTTCCCCCCCAGTCCCTCTGCCCCTCCTCCACTGGTTCTTTTTCCTCTCTCTCAAAACAAATAAACTTAAAAAAAAGAACTTCTAGCTTAAAAAAAAATACATTCTGAGGACATGCTGTAGATGATCATGATTTGTTTTCTCACACTAGGAATATTTATCTTGGGGCCTGTAAATATTTATCTAGCATGACAGATATATTGGTTGGTGCCTTACGAGACCTGCAGATGAGGGAGTTGCCAAAAATGAGCTGCCGTCTGTCCCGGGAGCAGTGAGTGGTGCCTTCCGAGGCAGTAACTTTGCACAAGAGACCCTGGGAGTGGAGTACGAAGGAGCCTGCTTGCTGAGCGAAGGTCCCTGGAGTTTACTCTCTAAGCGCACGCAAAGGGAAGTTCCTGGAGCTTTGTTTTTAGCAGGGACTTGGATGGCAGAGTTGTGCTTCAGAGTGATGATCCGAAGGCAGGAGGAGCTATTACTAGGGGCAGAGGAATAGAGGCTGTGGCTGCAGAGTCTGACCCAAGGTAAGAAAGGACAAGGTTGGAGAGCGAATCCAGGAGGAATCCGGGGCCTGGGCAATCCACCGAGAGACAGTTTTGCTCTCTGTTCTTTCTCTGCTCAGTGCCCGGCAGTAATCGCTCCACACACGCTTTACTGAACGCGTGAAGTCCTGTAGATGGAAGGAAAGAGGAAGAGCCCGAGATGGAACTGAAAAGCCTGGCCCGGGTGCCTATGTGGACGGTGGCGGCAGCAGGGGTCTGGAACCAGAGGGCCGGGGCAGGATGAGGAGGGAAGATGACGGGTTGGGGCGAGGGGTGCCGGCTGGTGTGGCCACAGGCACCTCTCTCCTCCTGGTTCTGTCCTTCGTGTCACCTCTGCCACATCTGTCTGCTGCCCCAGTCTGGATCAGGGCATCTTTTTTTGTTTTTTGCTCTCTTTCGTTGAGAAAATTTATGGGTACTTTCATGTTCCCTGGAAACATCCCATAGTCTTCGGACAGCAACTGCCTCAAGAGCTTCGTAAGACCAAATGCTCAGTGAAAATGGTGAGGGGCGTTCTTTTTCAGGGATTTCCTTTTCCTCCTGTTCCTCAGAGTTAAATAGGAAACCTTAAAAAAATACTTGGGTGAAATGTTTGTAAAAGGAAGTCTACTTTCCTTTGAAGGCAGATGGTTGATGGCTACTGTCGATATCATTTACTTAAAATGTGTAAATAAGAAAAAGACCGGGCAGGGGCGCCTGGGTGGCTCAGTCAGTTAAGCCACTGGCTCTTGATTTCAGCTCAGGTCATGATCTCGCGGTTCGTGGGTTCGAGCCCCGCGTCGGGCTCTGTGCTGACAGCCAGCTCGGAGCCTGGAGCCTGTTTCAGTCTGTGACTCCCTCTCTCTCTGACCCTCCCCTGCTCATGCTGTCTCTCTCTCTCTCTCTCTCTCCTAGAAATAAATAAAAACATTAAAAAAAAAATTAAAAAAGAAAAAGACCGGGCAGCATATTCTTGTGATGATGACTCAGTTCTCTCAGGGTACTCTTTAACAAGTGCACCCGGGGGTCATTGTCTAGGGCAGGGTTTCTTCCCCTTTACACGGTTGACATTTGGGGCAGGATAATTCCTTGTTTTGGAACCTGTGCCCTATAGGGGCTCCACTTACTAGATGCTAATCCCCTAATCCCCCCACCCCGGGCTCCCACAGTTGCTGATTGTGACCCAAATGTCTCCACGCAATACCAGATGTCCCCTGGAAGGCAACATCTCTCCTGGTTGAGAACCACTAATTTAGAAGAATGAGTATTTGCTTGGCTTTCCTATTTCCTGTTAGTTAAGGTCTCAGACTCAGTGAATTTTTCTGGCAATTTCCACATCTTTTCTGTAGAGATGCAAATAATTTCTGTTCACTAAAAGATCTCAGGGGTGCCTGACTGGCTCAGTCAGTTAAACATCCGACTTTGGCTCACCTCAGGATCTCGCAGTCCAAGGGTTCGGGTCCCATATCCAGCTCTGTGCTGACAGCTCAGAACCTGAAGCCTGCTTTGGATTCTGTGTCTCCCTCTCTATCTCGCTCTCTCTTTCTCAAAAATAAATAATGAAACATTAAAAAAGTTAAAAAAAAAGAGAGATCCCAAATGTTATGATTTTTGTGTCATCTTGGAGAGTATTGACCAGTTTTGTACCTAAACTAGAAATTTTATTCTAACGTTCTTTTATAAATGCCTACGAATAGCCAGTTTCTCAAATGCGCTTTTAGCCAAATGTACCTTCTTCCTTCTCTGTCTTTAGTTAGTGAACTGAGAAAGATTTTGGTGCTTGTTCAGTGTATACTTGTAGAGAGTCATATTTTTAACTTTTGTGAAAGTGATTGCCTTTTCCTTTACGGGCTGGTATGACCTGGGGTCACCATCACGAACTTGCGGTCTGAAGGCACCTAGCTTTCAGATTTGGTTTTCAGGTGTCCTCACATCTGTCTCTGGGGTGCTTTAAAATTTTTCCTGTCTCTCTTCTCTTCTTCTCCTCATTATCACTGCCATGGCCGGGCATGGCTGGCCCTCCTCACGTCCACATGGACTTCCATTTCCAGAATCTTGCCAGCTGGGCCCTCACTTCTAGTCCTTCCCTCCTTCCTTCTTTGGTTGAGTTCTGCTGCCCGACAAGGCCTTCTGAACCGTGGCGCAACGTGCTGCTCCCAGGACATAGATGTCAGGCGCCAGATCCGAGAAGTTCTGGGTTGAAAGAGCTGGTCTTTCAGGTTCAGGGTTATGGGTTCAGGGTTCAGGCTTAGGGTTAGAGTTTCAACACAGTAAGGAAATGGAGGCCCAGAGAAGCCACATAGCTAATTAAAGTCATACGGTGAGGGGTTGGAATATGTTTTTTAAATTTCTTTTATGTCTTTATTTTATTTTGAGGGACAGAGAGCAAGCAGGGGAGGGGCAGAGAAAGAGGGAGACACAAAATCCGAAGCAGGCTCCAGGCTCTGAGCTGTCAGCACAGAGCCTGACACAGGCCTCGAACCCTCGAACTGTGAGATCATGATCTGAGCCGAAGTCAGACGCTTAACCGACTGAGCCACCCAGGTGCCCCTGGAATATTTTTTTACAGAGGCTGGTAAGCAGCTTGAATGCACACTGGACACTCCCTGGAAGTTGACTCTATGCATAAACCCCGGATATCATCCTGTTCCCCATTCATTTCCATTGCAAAGGACAGAGCAGAAAACGTTTCCCTTAATGGGTGTGGAGAATGGGGCACCAATTAATCTGAGCTTTTCTGGCCTCCACCAATACCTTCTGTGTATATGTTGCTTCTGGCATTAGTACCCTGCCTGCTTTAACCCGGCGAAGGCCCGGCCTCCTTATTCGGCCACTAGTCGGACTGTGTAGCAGGCTTTTCCTGACGCTCTCACAGGGGCCCCACTTGCCTGACACTGTGTTTCTGTGAGCCCTCTGGCCTCCCCATGGCACTTCGGTCTCCCTTCACGAGAACCGCCTTCTAATCTCTCCTGCTACTTGGCTCTTTCACAGAACCAACAAATGAGTAAGTCCCTTAGTTAAACAAGATTTTCCCATGAGCATAATTGGATCAGGTTGGTGTGAGACCCCCTTTATCTTTGCCTGATTGCACAGACCACAGTATGTATGGCTTTGTGGATGGGAGCCTGACTAGAGGCCATGGGAATACAGACCCCTGCCCCACAACCTGAAGGTGGGGTGTGCCCGTGAAAACTTTCATAAGCCACGTGGTATGCAGGGGTGAGTATCCCCTGCTTTCCTGAAGGTTCTTGTAAGCCACTTCGCTTTTCTGAAGGACCACAGTAGTATAGAAGCAGTTTTTGTTTGTTTTTAGTGAAAGTGAAAATCCCCTTTGGATTTAACATATACTAACAGGTCTGTTGTGAAAATGAAGTGAGGGTAGTCTGAGGAAAGCCGGGGATCCCTGAGTCTTATTTAAATAGCACCTGAGGTGGGTGGGTTCTGCCAAGGTAACTATGTGGCCCTAGCGTAACCATCAACCATCGTCTCCCCTACGTCATTCCATACATGGAAATACATCCCAGAGAGCTCCAAAATGTAAATGTAAAAAGCCCATAAAAATTAAAGGAAAATGTGAGTGAATATTTGTGTGACCCTGGAGTAAAATAGGCTTTCTATTCCATTCACTATATGAATCTCAGAAGGCAAAAAGAAGATATGGAGAAATCTGACTATATCACATAATTGTGAGTTTCTGTGTATCAAGTGTGGAATCCAGGAAAGAACCCATAAAACACAGTCAAACAGTGCACTGGGATGACACAGCCACAAACACTAAACGAAGGGCACATAACTGATAACTTCAGAGCTCTTTTTTTTTTTTTTTAAAGTTTATTTACTTTTGAGAGAGAGAAAGAGAGAGAGAGATAGAGAGAGAGTGCAAGAGGGCAGGGGAGGTACAGAGAGAGAATCCCAAGCAGGTTCTGAGCTGTCAGCACAGAGCTTGATGTGGGGCTGGAACTCACAAACTGTGAGATATGACCTGAGCCCAGTCACCAGTTGGAGGCTTAATCTCACTGAGCCACTTGGGCGTCCCTAAGTTCAGAGCTCTTATAAATTTATAATAAGCAGTAAATAGTGTAACAGAAAAATGGATAGAAAAACATCAATGGGAAAGAAATGTAAGAGGAAATGCAAATGGCTACAAATACATGAAAAGAGGCTCAAGTTTACTAATAATCAAAGAAATACAGAATGAAAACCATAGTGGGTTTTCATTTTTCAACTATCAATACTGGAAAAGACAAATACCAAAGATAATGCCAGGTGATGGCAATGTAGAAAAAAAGGTGTTTTGTGGTAAATGAAGAAAACCCTTTGGGTGGTACCAATTAAATATTTAATTTATTTTTAAGTGTTTATTTTGAGAGAGCATGCGCATGCATCAGAGGAGCAGAGAGAGACAGAGAGAATCCCAAGCTGGCTCTTTACAGTCAGCTCAGAGATCAATACGGGATTCCATCTCATGAACTACAAGATCATGTCCTGAGCCATAATCAAGAGTTGGAAGCTTAACTGATTCTGGGCAGCTGCAAGAGAGCACTGCAAGAGAGCAGTATTTGTCTCTTTTATTAATGAAATCTAAAAGTAGACAGTCCAGGACTGGTGAAATGGCTCCATGGTATTACTTTCAGCTCATGTCTTCCACTTTCGATGTTGCCTCAAGATCCTAGAGAGCTGCTAAAGCTCCAGCCATTACATCTGCATTCATGAGTTCCCAAAGAAGGAAAGATGGGCTTAGCCTCTCCCTTTTAAAGAGCTTTCCCAGGGGCGCCTGGGTGGGTCAGTCGGTTGAGCTGTCAGTCGATTGAGTCCGACTTCGGCTCAGGTCATGATTTCACAGTTTGTGAGTTCACGTCCCATGATGGGCTCTGTGCTGGCAGCTAGCTCAGAGCCTGGAGCCTGCTTCCAATTCTGTGTCTCCCTCTCTCTCTGACCCTTCCCTGTTCATGCTGTCTCTCTCTCTCTCAGAAATAAATTCAAAAACAAACAAACAAACAAACAAAAAAACATTAAAGAGCTTTCCCAGAAGCTCCATTTCTTACTTCAAATGATATTTTTGTTTATGGTTTCCATATAGTTAAGTCTGGTTTTTGTTTATAATTTTTTGGCCTCGATATAATACTAAAAAGAAACTCCCAACTTAGGTATCATACATTTCCTAGAAAGTTTAGAACTGTTTTTCCTTTTTAGATACACATCTGAAGTGTATGTTTACATTGGGGTGAGGATCTCACTTTCTTTTCCCAAACGGCTGTTCTAAGGAGACGTTTCCTTTAACCCATCTATTCATCCTGTAGCCACGAGCTGAGACCCTTCCCTGGACAATGCAGGAGGCAGCCACCCAAATTCTTACTCTCTTTTGTCATCTTCTAGATTTCATTAGGACCCACACTTACTTGTTTGTGCTTGTATTTCTAGCCATTCCCTTTTTCGTTTCAACCTCTGGGCCTCTGTTACATCCAGTGTATATTTCTGCTTGCACTCCTACATGACATTACAATCTATAAAGACTATGAGCACCTTGAAAGTAGAGACTGTCTTTTTTTTTTAAAACTTATTCTATAGTTGATCTGTATTTTTAAAAAAAAAATTTAATGTTTTATTTCTGTGTGAGAGAGAGAGAGAGAGAGAGAGAGAGACAGCATGAGCAGGGGAGGGTCAGAGAGGGAGACACAGAATCTGAAGCAGGCTCCAGGCTCTGAGCTGTCAGCACAGAGCCCGATGCGGGGCTCAAACCCACAAACCATGAGATCATGACCTGAGCTGAAGTCGGACACTTACCCGACTGAGCCACCCAGGCGCCCCAAGTAGAGACTGTTTTAATTAACTTTGTATCTCTAACATCTAGAACAGCATCCTTCTTCAACAATTGTTCCGTGGGGTGAATGAATGAAACACTGCCATGTCACTTACTATTTATTATTGGTTTCATTTAGGCTACTTCCGAATGACACAATGGAAGGCATCTTTTTTTTTATGTTTATTTTGAGAGAGAGTGCACGCACGAGTGAGCAAGCAAGTGAGGGAGGGACAGAGAGAGAGGGAGAGAATCCCAAGCAGGTTCCTCACTGTCAACACAGAGCCAGATGCAAAGCTCTATCCCAAGAACAAAGAGACCATGACCTGAGTGGAAATCAGGAGTCAGACACCCAGCTGACTCAGCCATCCAGGCGCCTTGAGAGGCACCTTAGCCTCATATTCCCTGAGAAAGTTTCCTAAGCAAAATTAATCCCTTTTTTTTTAAAGAAAAAATGTTTTAAACATTTATTCATTTTTGAGAGAGTGCGAGTGGGGGAGGGGCAGAGAGAGAGGGAGACACAGACTCTGAGGCAGGCTCCAGGCTCTGAGCTGTCAGCACAGAGCCTGACACGGGGCTCAAACTGATGGATGCATGATCATGACCTGAGCTGAAGTTGGACACTTAACCAACTGAGCCACCGAGGACCCCTAAATTAATCCCTTTAATGCTGTTTGTATTTCAATTAGTTTCAGCCTGGTGGCATTCCATTTTTGTGCATAGCTTACTTCAGGGAGTCTGCCGGTTAATTCCAGGAACTACAGTTGATATCGAACAACACGGGGATTAGAGATTCTGTCTCTCTCCCTGTCACCCAGTCAAAAATGCATGTAAAACTTTTGACTCCCCCAAAACTTAATAGCCTACTATTGACCAGAATCCTTACCAATAACATAAACAGTCAATTAACACATATTTTGTATGTTCAGTGACTGGATTCTTACAAGAAAGCAAACTAACGAAAAGAAAACGTTACTGAGAAAATCATAAGAGAAAATACAAATACTGTCCTGTAAAAAAAAAAAAAACCCATTGTAAGTGCACCTGCTTGTATGGAGCGGGTTGTAAACTGTCGCGTTTGAAGGTCACCTGTACCTGTGAACTGTGGGTAATGAGAGGGCCCTCCCAGGGACCCCAAGGCAGTTATTCATTCAGGAAACATTTATGGGGAACCCACCATCTTCAGGTTGTCACACCAGCTGCTGGGGCAGAGCTGAGTCAGTCATGTTCCTTGTCCTCAGAAGTCATGACACCAGAGTGAGGGCCAGTGCGTGGGGACAGGGTTATGAGGTGAGGGGATAAAAAGCACGGCGGTGGCGGCCTCGGGGTCTGTGGCACTGAGGAGCAGGTAGTCTGGCTTTGGAAGAACAACGGGTCCACCCAAAGTTGGGGGGTTGAAGGGGGAGAGTGCGCAAGTAAGGCCTCCTCTACAATCCAGCAGGTGCTCTGGCTTGGGAATGGGAGCAGGAAGGAGCAAGTTGTACCCACTTGAGAAGATCCCCTTCTTTCCTACTTTGAGAAGTTTCCTCTGCATTTAGTGAAAAGATACATACTAAATTTTAAGCGGGGGGGGGGGGGGGGCACGGTCCTTTTTTCTTTCTTGAATCTCTTTTCCCTTTTGCTCCAGGTCACAGGGAGCGTCCCGGGGCAGGGCCAGGAGAGCACGGTGCCAGCCAGCGTCTGGCCGCTGAGCGTGGGCTTCATCGATCAATCCTGATTTGAGACAGAGTTAATTGTACTGGGTCTTTAACCTCTTCTGTGTGGCCAGATATCATAGCCCGATCTTCCTCAAGAGCCCACTGACCTAGAACATAGAATATAAACTGGAAGCACCTCCACCTCATCTTCCTCAGAACCTTTAATTTCTTTCAAAGCCCAGCTCTAGCCCATCTGGTAATACATTAACCTCGCTTAATGCCTGTTTCTCTGCTTTCACCTCTCTGAGTCACATTCTCTTCTCCTTTATCAGTCAGTGGGGTTGCCCTTGCTGTCTCTCTGTGGATAGCATTTCTCTTCCGAGCAGCCTTAGAAGTCTAACGTCTACCATGCTGGGTGCTGAGAGAGAAAGAACGTGACTTTCAGGAGCTGCGGATACCTCCCAGAGGTAAACATTGCCATATAAAATCAGTAAAAGGGTGCATTTGCCAATGTGTTAATCCAGCGTAAAATGATTGGATTCCTGCTGCTCAGGGCCTTCTTGAATTTATTGTCAGAGCTGTAGGGTCCCCAGAGCCTCCCCTGTAGTTATAACTCCACTGGATTCTTCCAGATTCACTCTGACGAGCCCAGCTCAGTTTCTCTGTTCCCTATTGGTAGAACCTCTAGACCTTCCCACAAACATATAGAGACTTAGAAACCAAAACTCAGGGAATGGAAGCCAAGCTACTTGCCCAGTGGGGAGGCTAAACTCAGGAGGAAGAGAAAAGGGTTGAGGGTGGGAAGAATTTGTTGCTTCAGATACAGTAAGCTATAGGTGTGGTTACTGTGGGAACTCAGACCCGTGTTGGACACTTTTATACTTCTTGTCTGGTTTCATGTTGCTTGCTTGCTTATTTATTTATTTATTTATTTATTTATTTATATTTTTGATATAGAGAAAGAGCATGAGCAGGGGAGGGGCAGAGAGAGAGGGACACACAGAATCTGAAGCAGGCTCCAGGCTCTGAGCTCTCAGCACAGAGCCCGACGGGGTGCTCAAACCCAAAAACGGTGAGATCGTGACCTGAGCTGAAGTCGAATGCTTAGCCGACTGAGCCACCCAGGCGTGCCTCTTTGTGATAGTTGAGGGCAGTGAGTGCCCTGATCATGTTCAGTGCTAAATACCTTGCTGTGCTCGTGAACTCTAGCATACGTTTGCGTCCAGGCTCATCTGGCTCTGCCCCTTGGTCTCAGCGGGGGCAAAAGAGACCTTAATGAAGGGCCTTGTACTCCGGCTCTGGGTTCCTGCCTTGAAAACTGCCTGGTTCCCAGGCACCCTGAGTCTGGGCCTCTCCTCTTGTCAGTGCTCTACCTTCTCTTCAAGACACGCATTGACTTAAAAGCATGGAACCCGCGACCATCCCGAATGGCCGAGGTTACTGCGCAGGTTACCCGTTCGTGACCTCCCGGTACCTGCATCCGTCCTGTCCGTCTCCTGCACTTCCCCACTGTCAGCTGCAGCCCATCCTTCATCTCTGTGGGGCCAACACTGACCGCTTCCAACTGAGGCTCTTTCAGGGCACAGAGAAAGGGACAATTTCAGGTCTTTTCCCTGGTTTCCCCATCGGACCACATTACCGCGTGGACACTTTTGCTTGGTCCAGAGTTAAAGAATGCGATTTTTACCCTCCTTGAGCCATTCTGTGTGTCAAATGGGCCTTTGTGGGCTGGCCCCGGAGCCCCCGTAACCTTCACCAGGGGGCTGCGTGTGCCGGCTTCTAAGTCAAGTTTCTAATACATCTTACCTCGCTTAATCCTCGCCACCATCCTATAAAATAGGTATCAGTGTTACTCCCAGTTATGCAGAGGAAGTCGCTGAAGCCTGAGGGACTACAGACTCTGCCCGTGGTTGCACAGCTAGAAAGTGGCAGAGCCAGGGTTCAGGCCCAGCTCTGACTTGCCAAAACCCAAGTGCGCCTGCAGCTACCTCCTAGTTGGTATGACTACTGTGTAGGTTATCTCAACAAACTGTATCTCCAATTTGTTAAGGTCATACTACCCTATATTTAGCAAATAAGAGTGGATCCCTATTTTGATTACCTTAAAAATCAAACATTCAAGATATTTTCTTTCACTGAGGGACTCTATGGTGTAATTTCTATGGGAAAGAAGGCAGGACTCTGGGCAAGCCATCCATGAGAAGTCCTATATAGACATAGGAGTGCGGGGCACCTGGGTGGCTCAGTGGGTCGAGTGTCTGACTCTTGATTTCAGCTCAGGTCATGATCTCCAAGTGCATGAGTTTGAGCCCAGCATGAGGCTCCACACTGACAGCGTGGAGCCTTCTTGAGAAACATTATCTCTGCCTTCCTCCCTTCCTCTCTTTCCCTCTCTCTCTTAAAAATATAAAACATTAACAACAACAAAATAGAGATGTTTGTAGATTCAGATACCGGAACAAGCGTTTAATCATTTAATCATGTTTGCCTCAGGGATGTAGCAGCTTAAAACAGAGCCACACAGACTCTGAATGATGGAAGCTGAAAGAAGACAGAGCCGGTGGAGCGGGGCCACACAAATGGGCGCACAGACGACCCTACACGGCTCCTTTGCCTTTGGCCTGTCTCTATCTATAGTCAGAAGCAGGCAGAAGATGTCCCCAAAAGAAAAACCTAAGCTTCCTGCACTGTATTGGGGGCCATGGAAACACTTCTTGTAGGAAGAAGGCAACTCTGATTGATTTCTGTTATTACGCTATTGTTTTCAGATGAAGCCCGTTTTTGGACTTGGCTAGGATTTCTGCTTTGCCGCTTCTGCCCCCTATTAAGCTCGGTCAACAGGGGGCGCCGGAGGGAGCCAATGAGGCCGGAGGCGGGATTTCCTGCTTCCTTCCGTTCTACTTCCTGCTTCTGTGAGCATCACCATGTCAACGCCTGTTTCCTGTCTCGCAGGGGCCGTTTCTTTATGTACCTGCCCTGAATGCAGTTACAGTAATGGTAGACAAAGATCTCAGCCACCTCAGGAGAGGATGAGATCTCAGCCTGGGAGCCTCCTCTGAGGTCAGAGACCCCCAGCGCCAGCTGAATGGGTGGTGCTGTTCCCATCTCAGAGGTCTGAGTTTTAGCTTGGTGGCAAGCCTTCTTCCCAAGTTTGAAATTAAAAAATACCCAAATCTTCATTCCTCCAGCCTAGGAGTGGTAGCTATTCCCAGCAGTTGGGATGGCCAGAGACCCCCTCCCTGTCCTCCGCAGTTATCTGCTTTATATCTAGCTAAGTTCTTTATATTAAATTTGCTTTTTCAAGTATTTGGCTAGGCATGCTGCTTTTGGGGGGGTTGGGGGGGAGGGGTGGTGGTGTTGGTTACAGGAGAGAAACCGTGGCAAACAATGTCAGCAGTTTGGAAGGCATTTTGCACGTTGTATTACCCAAACCAGCCAGTGGGGCTCTCCCTGAAGTCCAACCAACCATAGCATTTCCTTAGACTGCCAAGACTCTAGACTCAGACATTAGTGAGTGAGGTCTACAGTCTGGAACCCTGCGGGCATTTCTGTAACTTACAGATTATTAACAATAATGGGGTGACAGAAAAATGGATTTTTTTAGCAGTTGCCATTTGAGGAATAAACTGGTGTGTGTGTGTGTGTGTGTGTGTGTGTGTGTTTAAGAACTATTTAAAAAAAAAAAGTACTTTTATTGCTTTACTCTTGTAATGTTCATGGAACAAAAGGGAAGTGATACTTGGATGCCAGGCCAGAAGAAGGCAGGGGCATAACCGTTTCCATGTATCTGTGGTTTCTCACTAAGGGAGCAGGGGGAGCTTTCACGTTCTTGTGCGAGCATCGACAGGTTTTTATGAACGGTTTTGTGGCAGAAGAGCATGCTTACGAACTGGGGTGTTCTGGTTGAAATACCTGCTTGCCCTCTCAGATTTTGCCAGCATTTTTTCTCCCTGCCTTATTCACCTCCTTGAATGACTGGTCTTCAAGAATGTGCTCCTGGATGATAATATGGGAGCCAGCTTTTCCTTCTGAGAGCAGGAAGCTGGAAGGTGCCAGATGGAGTCACCTGCTGCTCTCTCCTTTGCAGAGGCCGAGGCGGAGCCTGAGACTGTTCTCGGACATCCTGTGAATATCAGAAGGTCTCTTTTGGAGGCATTGAAAGAAGGGGATATGGTCTTCACATTTCCCTCCATGGGTTCCAACCAACCTTCCTTGGATACAGACACACCTTGACAAGTGATCTTTCCTAAGCAAGGACAAAGCTATTAAAAAGGTGAGAATTTTCTTCATGTTTCATTTTTGCTTCCTCTTAGATTCCCACGAAAG
This sequence comes from Hyaena hyaena, assembly GCF_003009895.1. Taxonomy (NCBI): domain Eukaryota; kingdom Metazoa; phylum Chordata; class Mammalia; order Carnivora; family Hyaenidae; genus Hyaena; species Hyaena hyaena. The sequence continues at coordinate 3,053,056 of NW_024080681.1, forward strand.
TTATGACCAGGCGGGACACAGTCTTAGACTTACAAAGTGAACAGAACAAGGGAAAACAGTCATTGTTGGGAGGATTTGTCACATTTTGTCTCTCTCCTTTCAGGGATATTTCCCCCCTAGATCATCTGGTTTTCTTTGATGGTACTCAGTACCCCGTACTGTATTATTTAAAAGGTGGCTGTGGTTTGGAGGTAGAATAAGCATTAAGGCTTGTGGACAAAAAAAATCTGGGGGAAAGGGGGGTGGGGAAGAGCCCCGTATTTGCTTCTTACAGTGTGTGTGATGTTTGGCGAGTTATTTAGCTTCTATTTTCCTACCTAAAAAAGAGGCCTAAGGTATGTTGTGAAGATGAGCTGGGGCAATGTAAAAAAATATTTGTGACCCATAGAAAGCACTCATTAAATATTGTATATATATATAGCTTTGTGTGTCTCTATGTGTACATGTATTTTAAATTTGGATAGATTGAATTATCTATATAAATGATTACCATACATTTGTTGAATCGTATCCCATTTTTTGTACTTGTTTAAGAACATTTTTTAAAAAAGGGTTGACTAGATATCACATTGAACCAATGAATTGTATGTAGTGAAAGCATCCTCAAATATAAATCACCAAACAAGAGCGAGAAATGTACTTTTAAAAGGATTTAAATCTTTGGATTTCTAGAACAGGTGCTGAGAGTCTGAATTTCAGACTCATTGTCTCTCTACACTGATTAGAAATTCTAGGCCCTACAGAAGAGCCCCTTTAGGAACAGGGCAGTCACGTGTCAGGGGAAGACTGAGGAATGAAGGGTGGGTGGGGACTTCCTGTTACTAATTACATCTCAAAGTCAACAGGTGCTCAGTTCTGCTTCCTTTCTTTTCTCTTGGAGCAGAGGTGGAGCCAGATTCTGATCCCAGCACGCACAGCCAGTTTGTCGAGTCAGGTTATAGACCCCTGTCAACAGGCCAGGTGTAAGTCCTCGGCAGGTCTTTACCGAGGATATTTGTCTAGCAAAGAAATGTATTTTTGCCGTCACTTTGGAGTTGCACTTGATGTTCCTATGAATACGCTCAGGGTTAGTTTGTAATTGAAGGCATTTTGTTCTGTCCAAGGATTCCATCCTCCTCCTTCCTTGCGCCCAACCTCTACTGGTTTCTCATTCCGTGAGGATGGTTTGGTGGAAGAAGACACTCTACCAGCAGCGTCACCTGTGGGCCCTGGGCTGCTATATGCTGCTGGCCATTGTTGCTCTGAGACTTTGTCTCAGGTTGAAATGTGACTTTGATTCCCTGGATCTGAAGTCCAGAGATTTTCAAAGCCAGCACTGTAGAGAAGTCTTGTACGAGTCCCTGAAACTTCCAGCAAAGAGATCCATCAACTGTTCTGGGATCATCCGAGGGGACCGCCAGGCAGTGATCGAGGCTGTCCTGGACAACCTGGAGAACAAGAACAAGCGGAAGCCTTTCACAGACACTGACTACCTTAATATGACCAGAGACTGTGAGCACTTTAAGGCTGAAAGGAAGTTCATACGGTTCCCTCTGAGCAAAGAAGAGTTAGACTTCCCTATTGCATACTCTATGGTGGTCCATGAGAAGATAGAAAACTTTGAAAGATTGCTCCGAGCTCTGTATGCCCCGCAGAACATATACTGCATCCATGTGGATGAGAAATCCCCAGAAAGTTTCAAAGAGGCGGTCAAGGCAATCATTTCATGCTTCCCAAATGTCTTCATGGCCAGTAAGTTGGTTCGGGTGGTTTATGCCTCCTGGTCCAGGGTGCAGGCTGACCTGAACTGTATGGAAGACTTGCTCCAGAGCCCAGTGCCGTGGAAGTACTTACTAAATACGTGTGGGACAGACTTTCCTATAAAGACCAATGCCGAGATGGTCCTGGCTCTCAAAATGTTGAATGGGAAGAACAGTATGGAGTCAGAAATACCTACTACATACAAAATGACTCGCTGGAAATATCACTATGAGACAAAAGACAAATTGTACGTAACCAACAAGATGAAGGATCCTCCCCCTAATAATATACCTATGTTCACAGGGAATGCCTATATTGTAGCTTCTCGAGACTTTGTCCGACACGTCTTAGAGAACCCCAAGTCCCGACAACTGATTGAATGGGCAAAAGACACCTATAGCCCCGATGAGCATCTATGGGCCACCCTTCATCGTGCATCATGGATGCCTGGCTCTATTCCCTACCACCCCAAGTTTCACAGCTCAGATATGGCAGCCATTGCCAGGCTGGTCAAATGGCAGGGCCATGAGGGAAACATCAGTATGGGGGCACCTTATGCACCTTGCACTGGAATCCACCAACGGTCTGTCTGTATTTATGGGACTGGAGACCTGTCCTGGATTCTTCAAAACCATCACCTCTTGGCCAACAAGTTTGACCCAAAGGTGGATGACAATGTTCTTCAGTGTTTAGAAGAGTACTTACGTTATAAGGCCATCTATGGGACTGACCTCTGAGATAAACCATAAGAGAATTGCTACCCATGGGGCAGGAACATGTGCGTACATACTCTGGATGTGCTGGGACAGTGTGGGGTGGGAGACCAGGGCTCTGCACTCCGTGGCATGCCCAAGTTAGGGGGCTGCTATGGGAGTGCGGGTAAGTAGATCTCCTCCCTGGCAACTTGCCGTCCTGGGTGAACACTGGGCGTTCACTCACCCCACTCCTAAGAGCTCCCCCACTGATGTTCTCACAGAGTCAGAATAAGAAGCAGTTATTTAAGAGAATGAGGGACGGAAGTGTGGCAAGGGACCCTGGATTTCGGATGATTGCTTGCTATCTGCTTTTCTACTCTGCGGAGATGCTGGTTCCGGTAATTCTGGGCTTGGTAGTCGGGGGCAGGGTGGGACTTTAGCGGGAAGAGGGCATTTTGTACTATTAACTTAAAAATAAATAGCTCTTGATTCAAAGTCCTGCCTCTACATTTTGTCTAATAAGCCAGAAAAAAAAAAATAGTGTGAGACTTTTTCTCATAACCATTTGTGACTTTTAAAATCCCCAGTGGCTGGCAAGAGAATCTCCATTATTTCAAAGTTGATTGTAGCTGAGTATATAAATAGCAGATTCAAAAGAATAGACAGGAACAGAGCGGATCCTTTCATTATTCAAAGCCCTCCTCGTTTTGTTTACATTGCTAGATTCATGACTTCTCGATCAAGGAAAAACGGTGATCTGACCAGTGTGACCACCCATAAACCTATGGGACAATCACAGCACTAATTTGGCTAGCCTCACACCCAAGGCTTAATGTTCGATAACAAAGATAGAGATTTAGGTAAGGCCACCATATAATTTGTTGTCCAAATTGGAACACATTTTAGTGGGGGAGGGTTTGGGGAGGGCGCCTGGGTGGCTCAGTCAGTTAAGGGTCTGACTCTTGATCTTGGCTCAGGTCTTGATCTCGAGGCCATGAGTTCAAGCCCGGTGTTAGGTTCCACGCTGTATGTGAAGCCTACTTAAAAAAAAAATCATGTTGGGAAACAAGAATGAACTAGAATTGTCTAGCTAAATCAGAAAGTCTGGGTATTCCATGTTTAGGCGTCTTTAGTCAAAAGTCTTATTTAAGCATGTGAATAGAAGGGTCACTATTTGTGGCTCTGTAGCTTCTCCATTTCCTTGTGGGAAGACACTGGGTGTGTATTCTCCCCCACCCGCAGTAAACGTTACCCAATGGAAGATTCCTTTCTGAAGCTCCAGAGAGAAGCGTCAGGCAACTGGAAGGCAACTGGCTATTAGTCATACTCTTGTGTGATGGGAAAGGGATATTATATAAAAAGATAGGCATATCTTACACACAGAGCAGCTGGTCTTCTGCGTACAATATGCTCTGGAAAAGGGATTTAGACCCCAATTGGTGTAATTTTAATGATCTCATTAATGTTATGATGTCACTAATGTGTGCCTTTCTGATTATGACTCGCTGAATCAAGTTTTCTATCACAGCTTTCCCTGCAACCCATGTACTCTGACATAGCTATCATTGTGTCTAACACAGTGAATTTTCTATTTCTAAGTTGTTATTTTTTGTAAGGTCATACTCCTGCGGTGATGGGCATTGCCACTCCTCCTTACCTACTCTGTGATATCAAGTCCCGCTCAACCTTGCTCCTGGCAAGGATGATGAATAGTTATGTGCTCAGCAGAGGAGCCCTGTGATGTCTGTTCCCAGCAGTGGTGATCATGGACCTCTCCAACGACTAGCCTTCAGGACTGTCCTTGTTTCTCCTCTGAGGGGGCTGGAAAGGGGACCCTGCTGCTGTGAGAAGTGGGCAGAAAATCTTCCCTGTGTGCATGTGTTCTGAGAAAAGAACTCAGGTCTTTGGCCTCATAGTCAACTTCCTCTGTAAGTTTTCATGTGAAATACATGGAAACATTTTAATAGATGTTAAAAAGATAAAAATGTGAACATCTCATTTTGGAGGGGAACAAGTTGTTGGACTTTTCCAAGCCCTGAAATTTTCCCTAGAAATATATTCAGGTGAACAGGAGGTGCTCTTCATTTAATAACATGAAGTCTCCATATCAGAAGGGTCAGATTTCTCCCTCATTTAGTGTATTTTAGAAATCATACGATTAAACCAACATACCTGTTGGTTTTTCCTTCCTTCCAAGTCGTACCTGTTTCTTTAACCTTTCTTTGGACAAGAAAAATCACAGGTGAGTTGTGCAACAATGTTTGTATTACCTCTCAAGGTCTGAATATCTCCTCTTGTTGAATTGGTAAGCATTATTTCATCACCGGATTCTTGTTGCACACTCTGCCTATTGTAATCTTTGCTCTTGATTGAGTGAAAATTTAAGAAAGGAAGAAAAGGCAGTTGATAACACTGTTTGGAAGCAGCTGACCTGATTTATTTGGAGGAGATCAGGTATTTGCATTAAACATGGAAAGGACAATTGAATGCATTGCCTGCCTTAAGTACCTTCATTGTACTGAAGATCCGTTCTTCTTCTTTCTTCCATTTAGTCAGTCATTAATTACAAAGACGGTTAAGATGTGGTTCCGGGGCACCTGGCTGGCTCAATTGGTTGAGCGGCTGACTTCGGCTCAGGTCATGATCTTGTGGTTCATGAGTTCAAGCCCCATGTCGGGCTCTGTGCTGACAGCTCAGAGCCTGGAGCTGCTTCAGATTCTCTGTCTCCCTATCTGTCTCTGCCCCTCCCCCACTCGTGCTCTGCCTCTTTCTCTCAAAAATAAACAATAAAACATTAAAAAAAAAAGATATGGTTCCTATCTCTATGAAGCTTGAGTATATGACAGGGACTGACATAACTGCTGTGTTCGTTCCACAAATATTAACTAAGCTCTTAGTATTTACTAGGCATCGTTCTTGACACTGGGGATATAGCAGTCACCAAGACAGAAATCCTCATGTTCCTGTTTTTCACACACTAGCAGGAAACCGACAGCAGACAGATAAGTAATATTCATGTATACTGGAAGGAGATGGTGCTAGGGAGAAACTGAAGGAAGTGATAGAGACCTTAGGAGAGGGAGAGTGCTTAACATTGGTAAAGACTGTGGTCAGCGAGGCCTTTAATGAAACAGTGACATTTGAGTCAAGATCTGAAGACGATGAAGGAACAATCCATGAGGAGAAGTGGGGGAAGAGCATTCTAGGCCAAGAGGAAAAGGTTGCAAGGCCCTGAAGCAGGAGCTTGTCTGCCATGCTAGAGGAGCAGCAAGGAGACTAGTGTGAATGGGGCAGAGGAAAGGGGGGGACAAAGAAGAAGAGGTAACGGTACAAGGGAGAAGGGGTTTGCCGTGAAAGCCCTCGTAACCCATCACATGGAATTTGTCTTTGAGTGAAATAGGACATGGAAGGTTTTGAGCTGAGGACTCGCTTGATCTGATCGATGTTTCAATGCTGCATCAGGAACAGACCGGCTGGGAGCGAGGGGAAGCAAGGAGGCCAGTTAGCAGAGGTGATGGCAATAATCCTGGCACTAGCAATAGTGGCTTAGACCAGTGGCTTAGACCAAGGAGAAATGGTGAGAGTGGTCAGATTCTGGAAATGCTTTGGAGGTTCAGTTTGAGGACCTGCCGACAGACCGAGTTTCTTAATGAGAGAAATGGTGGAGTCAAGAACGTCTCCAAGGGTTTTGTCCTGGTGAGGAGTGAGAAGCTAGAGTTTCCGTTAACCAAGACTGGAAACCGGTGAAAGAGTGGGTATTTAGGGGCAGATGGGGAGTCTGATGCTGCACACGTAAAATTGGAGATGCCTGTTAGACATCTGGGTAGAGATGCTGGGAGACAGATGTGTCAGGAACCTGAGCTCAGGAGAGAGGTCTGGGCTGAAGGCCCTTCGCTGGTGCTCCTCCACTTCCACGGTGTGCACCTGACGCTGGATGTGAGTCCCAAAGGAGAATTCTAACACGGACAGAGAGTAAGCACCTGGATGAGCTGTGGGGAGCTCCAAAATGAGAGGCCAGGGAGGTAAAGAGAAACTGTAACAGAAAGTTGGAAAGGACCAGCTGGTGTGGTAGAGGGCGACCTGGGTGCTCAGTGGTTTGGAAGCCTGAAGGAGAAAGTGATCCGGGAAGGGGATCACTTGATGACTAAGGGAGTTGATGACTAAGCCTGAAGCGGCTGAAAATCACGGAAGATGGGACGAAAAAGTGGCTACTGGGCTGAAGAGTGTGGAGGTGACCTGGATGGGAAGATTTGTGTTTGTGGAATGTGGAGGTGAGAACACGACTGGAGTGATTCGAAGAGGGTATTAGAACAAATCTGGATTCAGCGACATATAATCATTTGAGTTTTGCTCTAGCCCAAGACGAGGGTGACAAACTACAGGAACTGAAGGTTGAGAAGGTTGTCGTAGGAATGAGAAAAGTGATAGCACGTCTGTAGGTTGATGGGAAAAATCCAGTCAAGAGAAGAGGGGCAGGAACGAGATGGGCACAGGGGCAAAGCCTGTCTGCTGGAAGCACAAACAGCAGTTCACCCACGGTAACAGGAGTGAAGGCCAGTCGAGGGGCTCAGAAGCACGTGGAGGGCTCCATGAGGCACAGGGAGCTCGTGGAGTTCGGTTTCTCTCTTCTTGCATTAACTTTGTACCCGAGGCATAATCCACATACAGGAAAGTATGTGTTAATAGAACCCAGGTCAGGAAACAGAACATTGCCAGCACCTTTTCTTTCCAGTCACCACTGAAGCTGCTGTAAGAAAACTACAGTCCTGACACCGTACAGGTGGTTTTGGCTGTTTTGTTACATTTCTTGTAAGTACTATATTCTTTTTTGCTTATGGCTCCTTCAACTCGATATTATTAGCTTTATCTGTGTTGCCGTGTAATATTCCATTATAGGACTACACCATAGTTTATCCGTTCTATTGTTGATGAATATTTGGGTTGTTTCCAGCCTTTATCTGAGAGTTACGCTCCCGTGAACCTTCTGGAACCTGTTGTTTAGAGAGCACGTATACATTTCAGTTGGGTACACATCTAGGGGAGAAGCTCGAGGGCCCTTGAGTGTACACGTGTTAGACTTAAGGGAAGACCGTCATGTAGTTTTACAACATGATCCACTGACTCAGCTCCCATTAGCAAGGTGTGAGAGTTTTATCTGCTTCCTTGTGACTCTAGGCACATCTTGTTTTACTGCATTTCACTGAATTGTGTTTCTGTTTTTCACCCCCGGAAGGGCTGTGGCAATCCTTTGTTGAGGGAGTTTTCTGGTGCCAATTTCCCAACAGCCTTTACTCGCTTTGTGTCCATGTCCGTGCCGTATTTTGGTAATTCTTGAGGTGCTTCAAACTTTATTATTATATTTGTTATAGTGATCAGTGGTTTTTCAAGATGGAATCTACTGGTGAAGATGCTGTGAAGATTGCTGAAGTGACAGCAAAGCATTTAGAATAGTACAGAAGTTTAGTTGATAAAGCAGCAGCCAGAGGATTGACTCCAGTTTTGGAAAAAGTTGTGGGTAAATGCCATCCGACAGTATCACAGCCTACAGAGAAATTGTGAAAGGAAGAGTCCATGATGTGGCCAAGTTCACTGCTGTCTAATTGTAAGAAACTGCCACAGCCACCCCAGCTTCAGCCACCACCACCCGGGTCACCCAGCAGCCATCAAGATCGAGGCAAGACCCTCCACCAGCAAAAAGATGACAACTTGCTGAAAGCCCAGATGATGGTTAACATTTATTCTTAGCAATAACGTATTTTCAAATTAAGGTCTGTACTTATTTTTTTTTAAGGCATAATGCCATTGCACACACAATAGACTGCAATATAGTGTAACTGTAACTTTTATGTGCACTGGGAAACCAAAAAATTTATATGACCTGCTTTATTGTGATATTTGTTTTACTGCAGTGGTCTGGAGCCCACCCCACAATGTCTGAGGAACGCCCTGTCCCTGTCATTGTAACCATTCTGGTGAGTGGCGGTGGTATCAGGTTGTGGTTTTAATTTGCACATGATGACTAATGATATTAAGTAGCTTTTCATATGTTTATGGGCCATTTAGATGTCTTAGAAGTTCTCTTCTGATTACCTTTATTTCGTTCAGTGAAATACAGAGCAAGATGATTTTATCACACGAGGATGGAGATTTTGGAGGTGTTTGAAAGAGGATAAGGTATAATTGTTTCAAATTGGAAACTGGAAAAGAAGCCAGACCAAGGGGAAAAATTGCCAGGCAGCACTGAGGTTCCAATGACATTGAGGAGAATGAGTCGAAAAAGAAATCAGCCATTCATCCACATTCAGCTGCTAGAGTACAGGCATATCGAGTAGGATTTACCCAAGCGAGTATGAGAGGGGCAAGGGATCTGATGTTATGTGCAAGAGAGTGATCCTGACGGACCTTGGAATTGAATCTGAGTAAGGTAGAAGGGGAGGGGAGGATCCTGAAATAGATAAAAGGGGTAGAGTGGAGTGTCATGTTCTGGATGTGTTAGGAGTGCTTTGAAGTGAGGAATTAGTTCTATTTCAAGGACTCTATTAAAGGTTTACAGAAACAGTAACACTTGAACTCTCTTAAATCTTTAATTATAAATTTCTCCTTCTACTTTTTTTTTTTTTTTGCCTTTTTGGCAATTTGTTGAACAAGCTAGGTCTTTTCCTTCTCCATTTTTCCTCACATTGTGGATTCTGTTTATAGGATCCCATCAGTTCTTCTCATTTAACATATTTCTCCCCCCAATATTTCTTAAAAACTGGTATTTAGATCTAGAAGCTTGAGCAGATACAGGTTTGGAATTTTGCCAAGAAAATGTCATAGTTGGTATTTTGTATTTCCTGTTGCATCCCACCAGGAGGTACATACATCTTTTATTGTTTACTTATTTATTTACTTACCACCTAATGATTTTAGCAGTCATTGACGATCGTTGGTATTATTTCATAACGAACTGCAAAATGGAGACCTCTTTTTTTTTTTTTTTTTTTTTTAATATTTTTTTTTTTTGGGAGAGAGAGGCAGAGCAGGGGAGGGTCAGAGAGAGAGGGAGACATAGAGTCAGAAGCAGGGACTGGGCTCTGAGCTAGCTATCAGCACAGAGCCCGACGTGGGGCTCAAACCCACGAACCGTGCGATCATGACCTGAGTCGAAGTCAGACGCTTAACCGACTGAGCCACCCAGGCGTCCATGGAGACCTCTTAATTCTACAAATCCTTCACATCTTTCTATAAAGCAAAAAATTTTCATACCTGTATTATTCCACTGAAGTTGTTTCCCATTATCAGCTTTTAGAACACTGAATAGTTTAGATATTGACAAATTTTTGTGGAGAGTGTTGGTATCATTTTGAGCCTGTGGTTTAAAAACACAATTTATATGCTGGGATTCACTGCAATTATTTTGGTGCTAGAAATGCTCCATTTTTGGCTGGTATATTATTTTCCTGTGGCTACTGTACCAAATTATCACAAATTTGGTGGCTGAAAACAATAGAAATCTTACTGTTTCACAGTCCTGGAGGCCAGAAACCCAAAATCAGTTTCACTGGGCTAAACTCCAGGTGTTCGCGAGGCTATGGTCCCTGGGGAGGCTGCAGGGGTGCATGTGGTCCTTGCCTCTTCTACCTTCTGGTACCTGCCAGCCATCCTTGGCTTGTAGCCACATCACTCTGATCTCAACCTCCATGGTCACATGGCTTTCTCTTCTGTGTGTCAAATCTTGTGCATGCCTTTTGTAAAAGATATGTATGATTGCAGTTAGGACACACCCTGACTATCCTGTTTTCTCCCCATTTCAAAATCCTTAGTCACATGTGCAAAAATCTTTGCCTTATAAGGAAACATATATTCCAAGGATTAGGACCTGATATTGTTGGGGGCCATTATCCAGCCTGCTAAAGCTAGGAAGAACCCTTTATTGCTTATTTCTTTTTTTTTTAAATTTAATATTTATTTTTGAGAGAGAGAGTGCGAGTGGGGGAGGGGCAGAGAGAGAGAGAGATGGAGACACAGAATCCAAAGTAGGCTCTAGGCTCTGAGATGTCAGCAAAGAACCCGATGCAGGGCTTGAATCCGTGAACTGTGAGACCATGACCTGAGCCAAAGTCAAATGCTTAACCGACTAAACCACCCAGGCGCCCCTAGAGACCTTTAAAGTTGGGCTTTAAAATCCCCAAAGCTCTGTGTTATTTTGACTTGACTCCAGTAATTTCTGAAAACTGCCTTACTTTGTGATACAAGAAGACTTTGCAGGTTCTTTATATTTCTCATCTCTTACCTTTAATTCACCATTCTCCAAGGAGGTGTTTTGTTGTTGTTTTGTTTTTTTAAAAGTGTGAATGGTATTTATAAACCACAATGTAGGCATTAGGAATGCTCTGTGCTAGTGAGTTGTCCCCTGAATCAAAGGGTCCAGGGATCAAGCAGGGCTGAAGAGTAAGAATGACTCTCCTCAATATTACATCTAATAAGCCACTCACACAGTTTTGGCTTCTGTACTTGCAATTTTGGGATCTGCTGGTTGGGTTCCAAGGGAAGAATGTGTCCTTTAGGGAACCAACAATGAACTGGAAACTGAGACCTCCATTTGGGCATTTAGGGTTCTGGTGCCACTGAACCAAGGAGAAAAGAAGGGGGTTATTGTATTGACTGGGGTGCTTGATTTTAATTACCAAGGGAAATATGGCTGTTGCTAAATATTGGAGGGCACTCTCTGGAGGGCTTCCATAGTACTTCTAAGTTCAGCTGTTAAAAGTTAATAGAAGGTGGGGCGCCTGGGTGGCTTAGTCGGTTAAGCGTCTGACTTTCACTTAGGTCATGATCTCGTGGTTCGTGGGTTTGAGCCCCGTGTCGGGCTGTATGCTGACTGCCAGCTCAGAGCCTGGAGCCTGTTTCAGAGTCTGTATCTCCCTCTCTCTCTCTGACCCTCCCCTGCTCACGCTCTCTCTCTCTCTCTCCTAGAAATAAATAAATAAATAAAATTAAAAAAAAAAGTTAATAGAAGGCTATGGCAACTCACCAAAGGGAGAATCAGTTAAGGACTGAGGTACTTCAGGAATGAAGGGGAGTAGGGTCTCCCCACCAGGCAAAAACCCCCCTGTCAGCTAGGATGCTGACTGAGGGCAACAAGGACATGATCTGGGGTGTGAAAACAAGATCAGAGATAGCTATTTGATTTATTAAAATGAGGACTATGCCAGCTGTTTCTTTCTTATGTATTTTCACATGTTAATCACCTTCCCTCTCCTTCTGTTAACTATAAACGTTCTGGTGGTGACTGATTTACAATGGAGCCTCGAGATGACACGATTTCCTCCAGGAGGGGTTGTCTTAACTAGAATGCTCATCATCCAGATGTTCATAGAGACTGGTGGGACAGTTTTTCTTTCGGGGGAGAGATTAAGTATATTTTGTACAAGAAAGGTTTGTTGTATGTAAATCTCAAAAGAGGCAAAAGCATGGGTATATAGGAGGAGCAGGTAAAAGAGGGTGCTGGGTATCGTCCTTCAGCTCCATATGTACATGTATTTATATTTATTTATTCTTAGAGAGAGAGAGAAAGAGAGAGAATGAGCGAATGAGCAGGGGTCGGACAGAGAGAGGGAGACACAGAATCTGAAGCAGGCTCCAGGCTCTGAGCTGTCAGTAGAGCCCGATGCGGGGCTTGAACTCACAAACATCAAGGTCATGTCATGACCTGAGACAGAGTCAGATGCTTAACCGACTGAGCCACCCAGGGGCCCCTCCTCTGGCCCCATATTAACTCTTCTACACATTTTCCTCTTCACTGTTGTGGCAGGAGATCCACAAGCTACATTTTCCAAGACTTTCTGCAGCTGCATTTCTGTTTAGTCTGACCTGTGAGAGGCACTATTGGGATACTGGGGAGAAAACCATCTTCCAATAGCATCATAAACAACAGTACCGGCAGCTGCGGAAGCTGCAGTGCGCTAGCACTTTCACAACCTACTTTCACACTGTGAATGATGACTACCAAGAGATACTCCCTTCTCTTTTCCAAAATTAGCTGAAGATAGATCACAACAAACAAGCCAAACAATGACCACTTTGGTAGTAAAGGCAGAGAGGGTACTCCTTGCCTACTATTTGGGAGTTCAAATAGCATTTAGTAATGCATCTATAGTGGACTAATTCTACATTTTCACAAACGCCAGCTTTTAGTCCTAATAGTAGAAAAACTTACGGATTTTTTTCTCCTTCCACACTAACAGGCAAGTAGGCTTACTATCACTGGAGCCTGTGGCCAGTTGGGAGAGGACACAGTGGCGTGAGTTCTTGCTGCGACCCTTTTGTAATTCCAGTGAAGTTTGGGCATCACTATGGGGTCATTAGAACACCTACACTGCCATCAAAGTGTCAGCTGCGTGAAGTGTATCACGCAGAACTGAAAGGACATGCGAGCTAGGAGTACTGGCCCCCTGCCCAGGGAAAGCACAGGTATGTGTGGTGACCATAACTGAAGTACAAGAACTTAAACTGAGGGAATGTAATATGAATCCCGGGTGTTCCACACCAGTTACCTGGATTGAGTACGGAAATGGACCACAGTCTTTCTGTCTCTTGCGTCTTCCCATGACCTGAGCTGAAGTCAGATGCTTAACCGACTGAGCCACCTGGGCGCCCTGGATTTTCATTTTTAAAGGGAACGCCATGGAAAATGGAGCACAACATAACCAAACCTGACTGAAGCAGACTATGTGATGGTTGGTAGGGATGGTTAGGAAGGGAATTCCGGAATCGATTACCAGAATGGGCTGCAAAGATAAAAAGCGTTCATGTGAGAGCACAGGTAATGCTGAGGTAATACTACAGAAGCACCCAGAGAAGCGCAGAAGTCATTACTGAGTTAGCAGGTCAGGCCAGTGAACCGTATCTTACAACCCACTCCTCACCCAGGGTTGGTTTGCTGCTTCTGCATCTCTAGGAAACACAATCTATGGCTATCATTTACAGGATTTTAAATTCCTAAACAGGTATATAACTCCAGCCCTACATTTCCTTAAGGTTTCAATGACTATTACTAACAAAAAAGTTTAAATCATAACTTACTCCTTAAGAACTAGGAATTTCTGGGTGCCTGGGTGGCTCAGTCATTAAGCATCTGACTTCAGCCCAAGTCATGATCTTCCAGTTTTGTGAGTTCAAGTCCCACACTGGATGAGCTGGAGTCCCGCTTCTCTCTCTCCCTCTGCCCGTCTTGGGATTCTCTCTCTGCCTCTAGCTCACTTGCACCCCCCCCCCTCTCAAAAAAGAACTAGAAATTTCTACCACCACTGTCTACTATCAACATATTTGTCCCCTAGCCATTAGGTGTAACCTCTGAAGTAAAAAGGCTTTGGTTTTGATTAACTGCAATTAAGAAAAATCCTAATTATGTGAGGTTGAGTTTCAACTTCGTAATCTGTAAAAAGCGACCAGAGTTCCTCTGGGGTTGCTGTGAAGATCATCCAGGGGAATATATGTAACACACATAGCACTTGGTCTCACCCCTGATCAAGTTAGTGATGCTAGCTATTATTTTACAAACAGTCTGTACTGCTAAATAGATCAGACTTGAGGACTGGCTGCTTAATAATGACACTTGTTATGTAAGAGGATCTGTGTGTAATACAAAGATCTATTTAACATTTTAATAGGTTTATAAAAAGCTATTTTGCTGAAGATCACTCCCAACTCTAATATCTCTCAGCAGCATTATCTTTTAGAGAAAGGAGGAGGTAATTTTTCACCCCAGGGTAGCTTCAACACACTAAACTAAGGTGGAAATGCAGTTGACCACAGGAGGAGGCTGTTAAGAGCCTACTCTCCCTAAATGATAAAGTGTCAGATTCTTATTAAAAATAGTTGGTCTCACATGAAACGATGCTCAGCATCCCTCCTCATCAGGGAAATACAAATCAAAACCACACTGAGATACCACCTCAGGTCAGTCAGAGTGGCTAAAATGAGCAAATCAGAGAACTCTAGATGATGGCGAGGATGTGGAGAAACGGGCACCCTCCTACACTGTTGGTGGGAATGTAAACTGGTGCAGCCCCTCTGGAAAACAGTGTGGAGGTTCCTCAAAAAATTAACAATAGACCTCCCCTATGACCCAGCAATAGCACTGCTAGGAATTTACCCAAGGGATACAGGAATGCTGAGGCATAGGAGCACATGTACCCCAATGTTCATAGCAGCACTCTCCACAATAGCTAAAACATGGAAAGAGCCTAAGTGTCCATCATCGGACAAATGGATCAAGAAGATGTGGTTTATCTATACAATGGAATAAAACATGGCAATGAGAAAAAAAGAAATCTGGCCATGAGTAGCAACATGGATGGACCTTGAGGGTGTTATGCTGAGCGAAATAAGTCAGGCAGAGAAGGACAGCTACCATATGTTTGCATGTATAGGAGGATTAGGAGGAACTTAACAGAGGACCATAGGGGAGAAAAAGGGAGGAATTAGCGGGGGAGGGGGAGAGAGGCAAACCATGGGAGACTCCTGAATGCTGAGAACAAACTGAGGACTGATGGGTGGGTAGGTGGGGGGGGGATGGGCAAGGGGGAGGGCACTTGTGGGGATGAGCACTGGGTGTTACATGGACACCAACTTGACAATAAACTATTTAAAAAAAAAATGGTCTTGATTCATCTACAGTTAGCGACTACATTTTGGTTACTTAACTACCCAGTGCCTGACAGTCTCCCTCTGATGTTTTAGAAAAGCCACATTCTTACTATACATGTCTAGATTAACAAACAGGAAAACTTTGTGTACTTGAAGGAAAACGGCATATATTCAATAGGACTTTTTATTGAAAAACTAATAATTACAAAGATGTAGATGATTTTAAAATGTATGATATATGACCAATATGGTCAGTTTAAGAAATAATTTACATGTCATGTAGAGACTTAGGTTTTTTTTTGTTTTGGTTATAAGAGGTGTCTAAAAATTATATTTTTCCAGGGCACCCGGATGGCTCAGTCAGTTAAACGTCCGACTTCGGCTCAGGTCATGACCTCACAGTCTGTGGGGTCAAGCCCAGCATCAGACTCTGTGCTGGCAGCTCGGAGCCTGGAGCCTCCTTCGGACTCTGTGTCTCCCTCTCTCTCTGCCCCTCCTCTGCTCATGTTCTGGCTCTCTCCAAAAATAAACATTAAAAAAAAAAAATTGAACAAAACGAAATTCTAATCCAGAATTTGGTTCTACCCCTGCTAAAGTTACTACTGATGAAAGTAACTTCACTTAAGTGAAATGAATGCACATCCTTTGTAAGAAAAATGGTGCTCTTTCAAATGCTTATCTAATATCTTCATATTGCTAGCTTAATAGTTCTACTAGTTATTACTCACATTGAGTTTTAAAAGGAGTTTATTAAAGAATGTTTTCAGGAAGGCAACAATGTTTGTTAAAAAAAATTTGTTCATGCTGAAAAGGTAACAGGCTATAGTTGTAAGCTTCTTTCTATTGGAATTCTGATAGTCTAGCACAGTGTAGTCACTTCTGCGATGCTAGAATAAATAAGAAAAGTCTCTTCTATGCTTCTCCTCAAAAAAGCGATGAGTAGTAACAGAAGATGGCATAAAAAAGCCATTTTTTCCCATTCATTCTGTAGTATTGGAGCCAGTATCTAGGAAACAGAAGAAAAAGAGTAAATTCAAGGAGCAACTTAGTTTTAAATTTAATATTTTGAGAATATCTTTAAAACAGGAAATAACGGTGGTGGTGCTGTTGTTGAGGGTGGAGAGGAAAAGAAGGCAAGGCTGAGGGAAGCTGATCAAGGAAATGTCTTGAGAACTTAAATAACTTGCTTTATAAGGCAAAGGTGAAGAGAATTCTTAGCTCTCCATATTTAGGTTAGAGAAAAACCAAATTCTATTACTTGGCTCATTGCATAAGTTATACAAACTTGGTTCATTAAGTTGCTAGAGGATGATTTTTTTTTCCCCCAGGTCCTCTACTGTTCCCAAAGAACCATAACATATAATCAGGAGAAACCTGTATTTTATCTCCTGGTGAGAAACAGACTGAAAAAAAATAATTTTTCTGATTTCAGAAAGCTAATTCTTATGGAAAAAATGGGCTTATTTCATAGTAGCACTCCATTTATCTGGTCATTATGGAATAGTGTTTTCTCAATCACTTAAACTTCTAAATGGCAAAGTATTTATATTTTAATTTTGGAAAGAAAAAATTCTAAGACCGTATTCTATTCTGCTGACAAAATGCATGCGACACAACCGAGGCTTCTCTGAAGTACTCAACCGTTTTCTCCCTGACCATCAGTCCATACTCTGCAGCAAGCGGGGCAAACTCCTCAGAAGCTACTGCAGCAGGTAAGGCTGATTTACTACTTTTCATCCAGTGAATTCTCAAAAAACAGATAACTCTGCATCTTTAAGCCAGAGTAATCCACTGTAAGGACCACCAGACAGGAGCTTCTGTGAGGAAAATACTTGTGTTTACATGGACTCTTTGATATTACTAATTTGCACAGGGTCTTTTGACACCTCCCCTCCCCCCCCTCCCCCGGGGGTCGTCATTAACTGACTTTTTGGTTCTTAGTGATTTTTTTTCTTTTCGGTGGTTGCACTGGTGAGGGCTCCCAGCTATGTTTCAAGCAACTGCAACAGGCAATCTGCTAGTCCCATCTGTGCTGTCCTACAGGGCAGCCACCAGCGAGCCACGCGTGGTTATTTAAATGACATAACTAACTCAACAGTAAATTTCTTAGTTGCTTTAACACATTTCAAATACTTAATAGCCCTATGTGGCTTCTGGAAGGTACTGACGGAGAACATTTCTATAGGTACAAAAGCTTTACTGAACAGTACTGGGCTACATCATTATTTTGATAGAGGTGCAGCAGTTATAAATTAATGCCCAAATTCCCCAGTCTAGTAAAAACTTAGAAGTCTCAGGGTTATGATGATGCCATTAGCCTTAATTATAAGAAAAATAAGAAAAAAAAAGTATACATTATCTGACACAGAAATGTTTCCTTATAATCCAGGAACTAAAAAATAACAGACCTTTTCTGTCATTACAGCAAGAAAACAGTACTTGATATATTAAAAAGTCAACTTCACCTAAAGTTCTTAGAATGATTATTCCTAGCTAACCTTTTGAAAAGTGCAAGTCATTGTAGTGTTAGTAGTTTCAGAGACTTTCTGATATTTGGAAGAGACTTCGTTCTTTAAAAAGAGGGCCAAAGGTATTCATGCAACCATGAAAAGTGATATATTTGCAAATGTGTATGCATGCATACATGTAATAAAAGATACACAAGACTAGAAAGTTATGCCTTAAGATATTAAGTGATGTTATCTCCCGATGGTGTTACAAATTATGCTTTTCTTTTGTGTGCTTTTCTGTCTTCCCTACATTTTTCAGTGATTAGCTTATTTCTTTTGAAACCCAAAATACATAAAAGCAAATTATCTTGAGAAATTTAGGTTATTGCTTTCTACAGTTTCTTTTGCTTTTCCAAATTTCCCTTCTTAGAGAATGACCGTCTTCTCTAATTTCAGGAACAGCTGTTTTAAACACTAATGGTTCAGGTCACAAAGTAAAACCGTAAGTATATGGTTTAAAATATAATTAGCAAAAAGGAAATAACTAATCATGGAAGAGAAAGTATAGATGTATACTTTTTGATACGTTTAAGGACTTGAACAAGGTCCTAGGTCTGCTGTGGAAAATATATCTGCACAGATGTAACAGAGAGGGGAATGGATATTTACCATTATAACTGACTGATAAGGGTTTTATGGTTATTTAAAATCTTTTACAAGATTACTTTTAAATATAAAATGTAGGCCGGATGCCTACCCAGCAACACAGAACCAGAGGATAAATTGTCAAAATTAAACACTTCAAATGTGCAACTGAAAAAACTTAATTTGCTTATCTTTAACCCACACAAATTCAATGTGTGTAAGTAGTCTACATGTCATATGAAATGTCCATGCCTAAAGTCATTAAGAGGACTGTTTGAGATTTGAGACCTGGAATTCAGAATCCAGCTGAGACAGAGTCTAGATCTCTTATCCTTTTCCCCCTTTAAGGACTCACAAAAACAAGATTTCAAGTAGCTTTGCTTTCACAGTAATTAAGTAAACACTTACTTTTACCATCACAGGCTACAATTTTCACTTTATCCACTTTAATAAGTTCTGTCACCTCTCTGAATTCAACATCATTCAATACAAAAGTCCACACATTATCGCAGAATCTGTATGTATTTAGAGAGCCCTTTAAAACAAAACATTTAGACATACCATGAAGTCATTTTTTAAGCAAAGCAAGCTGAGAACTCAGTTACCAAGAATGTAATCCTTAAAACAGTATGACTATTTAATACTTACCTTACGATTTTCCTTAATTTTCATCCTGCTATTTGAAAAAACAAAACAAAACAAAACAAAAAACACTACCCTGGATAAATTTGCTAAGAGTTAATACTGCAGTTAGCGGACTATTTTCAGTTCTGTAAGAGCCTGCAACTAACTTACCTGAACCCTGGAAAAAAAGCTGAAAGTAAATTTTAATTTGTACATCTACTGCCCTCTTATGGCAATGCGATGGAAGTTCACTTGAATTTTTACATAAAAACACTAAACCTCCTACAGTAGAAAATCCATACGATTTTGATTCCTCCCCAATTTAACCAATAGCCTACTGACCAGAAGACTTACTGATAACACAGAGTTGATTAACATGTTTTGTGCATTATATTCTATATTTTTACAAAAGTAAGCTACAGAACAGAAAAAGCTACTAAGAGAATCTTAAGGAGAAATACTGAGAAAATCTGTATGTAAGTGGATGCACGCAGTTCAAACCCATGTTTTTCAAGGGTCAACCACATTTTATTGTATGTGTTAATCCTCTGAGCTTGTACAAAAGCAGGGACTACCCAAATTTTAACCCTGTGTGTTGGATGAATTATTGTTTTATAGCCACTAGAACTACATTATTGTCCTGTGTAACTGAAAGGATTTTATTTTTTAGGAGCTTAAACATTAAAAGGAAATTTTTGAAGAATGTGGTAAAAGTGCAAAGAAAGACACAAACCGAATGCAATCAAAACAGACATATCCACATGGAATCTTCAAATATGAAATTTAGTATCTGGTAAGAGATTTATAAACCCCAAACCTTCAATTCAGAAAAACATTCTCTGCAGTCTTACTTATAAAAATGTGATTAGGGAAATTGTGATGGCTATGAACGACTTCATGAAAATTTAAAAATATGAATAATTAGCATTTGTTGGGTTATGCTAGGTAGGCTCTGAGGATACAAATACGATCCCTGCCTTCAGTGAGCATAGGATAGCAGGGGAGATGATTAAAACGAGAAAACATACAGCACAGCAGTTACTATGAAAGAGGAGTAAGCTCGGGACACCCAAGGGTATGGAAGACAAGGGGCACAGAAGGCTTCCTCTCCCAAAGTGAAGCTGAAGTTGAGTCCTGACAAACCAGTAAGTTAAGGGAGAGGTGGGACCATGGAAAGGAAAACACAGACTTGGAATGGGATAGCTAAATGTCAGAGGCTCCCACGGTGAAGGAGGTCCTGGAGAACCTTGGAAAGATTTGCTGTATCCTATACTTATTAGGTCAATGAAGGATTTTTGAGGAGAGGAATAACACGATCAGATTTGCATTTCTGGTGATAACATGAATTGATGGGGGAGGGGGGGGTGGTTCTGAATGGAGGCAGAAGTTGATGCCTGCAAGAAAGGTCAGAGTGGCTTTACTACAGCAGCAAGGAAATGGAAGTGGAGAGATTTCCTGATAGGACCTGACGTAGGTCTACAGTGGGGAGACAAAATCTGTTAATTCCTAAGTTTCTGTTTCCGGTAACAGTGCAATCATAGGAAAAGCCAGTTTGATTTGGAACTTACTGAGTTTGAGACCTAAGTCACCATGTGCAGTAAGCAGCCGGGGTGTGGAAGGAAGCCTGGGAGCATGAGCCTATTGACTTTAGGAGCCCTAGAGAACCCAAAGGAATACCAACAACTCAACAAAAAAAGGGTCTGAGAGAGAGTGAGGTCAGCGAATAGAAGCTTGGGATAGTATAGTTTCAACAGAGGATGTAGTATCACAAATTATGCATTAGGTTTAGTAATAAATAAGTGGTAAGAAAATTTTGAGTGGAGTGGTGAGGTTAATGCACAGAAAACCATTTAGGACATACTGTAAAGTTAAAAAAAATTAGCTCTTTTTTAGCTACATTCTGAGCCTCTGGAAGGTTACATAGCTAAATGTCAATTTTAATGTTCTCTTTTAGGACCCCTGAATGCTAAACTATCCAGTTGGTGAGAACTATGACAATAATCTGAACAAGGCACGTCACTGGGATACTTTCAAATCTAAGCTGAAATTCTGTTAATTGTAACATAATGTATATACTTTATTTTATGAAATTGCTATAAAACTTGACTGAAAGCCTTTTTAATGTTAAATGCTAATATTTAGATTAAAACAGACAACATAATCAAGAGCTTATTGGCTAGATAACTTATGTCAGCCAAGTAACTGATTTTAACAGTAATCGATCTGGCTAAACTGTATGTCAAATGCCCCTTTACTACATATATCACTATATCTGGGCAAAATTCTTAAAATATTTTAATACATGCTCTTTATAGAAACCTCTCACCTGCTAGCATAAAGGACCAGTTCAATGTCCTTGGTGAATATATATTTTGACTTTTTTTGCCAATAAATTTTAACAGAAATTATTAAATTCATATGAAGATTTCAAACAAAAAATTTTAACATGTGCCCCCAGGCTAGTAAAAATTATTACCAACAATACAGATTTAAATGTGACCTAGCAAAATGTCTTTGAAAATTAGAAATTACCAATGTGTCCTCTTTCTTGTCAAGCAAAATAGGTTATTTGCAAATATGCTGATCAAGTTTGCTGTAATGAAAGCCTGAGCTATGACAGACTAACACTAGCTTTTGGAAAATAGGCAAACTTATAATACACTAATGCAAGAGATGCAAATGTCAAATTATGTTTAATTTTTTAAAATGCCTTATTTATTTTAGAGAGAGAGGAGGTGAGAACAAGGGAGGCACAGAATGTAAAGCAGGCTCCTGGCCCTGAGCTGTCAGCAGAGAGCCCAACGCAGGGCTCGAAACCACCAACCGTGAGATCATGACCTGATCTGAAGTCAGATGCTTAACCAACTGAGCCACCCAGGTGCCCATGTTTACCTTTACCTAAATAGATACAAACTGGAAACCTACAGTAAAACAACTAGAAGATTCTAGGTATGGTCTACATAAGCAAAAATTTATATATTAACATGAATCAATTTACAATGAAAGCATCAGGTTCTGAATGACAAACCTGGCAGACTTATATATATATATATATATATATATATATGGTTATACAAAACTAATTTTGCCAGAAAAAATTCAAGAATCTGATAAAATTTTATAAAGATACATATTATTCCAGATAACTTTTAGGCATGTGAAACTGGTAAAAGACTTATTACATAAAATACATGCAGACTTTATACCTTCATTAAAATTATTCTCTGCATACCGAAGATCCACAACAATGCCTGGTATGTAATAAGACACTGAAATGTTGAATAAATGATTTGAAATAAAGTTTTTTAATTAAAAAAACCCCAAACACTACAGTTCTCTTAAATCAATTAACCTCTATGTTCTTTTCATATACTGTAACCTTTTAATTTCTACTTTATGGTATCCCTTAGAACCATGTAAGCATACATATTAGATAAATATAACCAAATACTGTACACTGTTATGACTACATTAATATCAATGTGGGTGCATCTATTCACCATGATGCTTTCAATGGGCCTTCGGTCTGAATTTACCTACTCTCATTTACCTTCCATCCTGCAGATAATGGTTTGAGCATTTGAGACCTGGGTGGCTCAGCCGGTTAAGTGTCCAACTTTTGATTTTGGCTCAGGTCGTGATCTCATGGTTTGTGAGTTCCAGCCCCACACTGGGGTCAGTGCTGACAGCGTGGGGCCTACTTGGGATTCTCTCTGCCTGCCTCCCTCTCAAAATAAATAAACTTAAAAACAATTAAAAGTGAGGTATAGTTATAAAACAAGTTCCAAAATTTGATTAGGCCACCTCTTCCTTTTCTGAATAATAAATATGTAGGGATCCTAAAAAGCACTGTTGTAACAACCAGTGGTGCAAGCTACTAACTTTAGGAAAATATCCTTACCCTGAAATTGACTCTGTTCCTGACCCTCTGCGCCAATGCTGAATTTATAGCTTTATCAAACTGAAGAAGAACTTGGAGAGCAAGTTGGGGGGTGATCTGTTGAGACTGAGAAAAAGTAAAGGTCATAAATCCTCTTAAGGAAGGACATTAAAGACAAAATACATATGAGTTATCATCTAAACTTTAACTGACATTAATCAGAACCTCTTAAACTAGGATCTCTCATTCTTCTTTGCCATAACTGACCAAAGTAAAGCCTGACCATATTTTCTTGCACTGTCTTGAGTCAAACAGAATTCTGAAAAGAAAACATGCAGTGATGTTACACTGCCAGGACCAAACTCTATCCCTCCTTTACAGTGTCTGGAAAGAGGCATTCAATAAGCTGAAGGAACCAAGTTTCTTTTAAATAAATAAAAACCAGAGGACTTAATATATTATAAAAATCTAATTTCATTAAAGCTCATAAAATGTATGAAAATGAAAGTACTTAATATGTTCTTAGAGAAGTTAATTTTAAAGATTACTTCTCCTAAAACTGAAATACAAATTCAAATTTAAATCTCAAAACAGTTTACTGAATTTTCCAAAATTATCTTAAAGATACACAGATATGCCTTTCTTATAAGAGAAAACGAATAATCTCAATTTTTATGTTTAACAATAATCTTTGAAAAATTCGGCATGTTACACCTTGTCATTTGATCTTCATTATATTTTACGCCCTGGAGTCAGGATGGTATAATGCACATGAACTTGCAGTTAGTCATCATAATACTGACTTGGTGGGTCAGAGAGTCTACTAAGTTCTCTAATTTCCTATCTCTGCCTGAGAGAAAGGATATAACAAGAATTACTATAGACCCATCTAAATAAAAACTGACGGTTAGTCTCCCACCTGTATGAGCTCATCAAGACTCTCCTGGAGACTGTTTCCCAAAGTGGTATTTCTGTATAACTGATATGCCATGGCTTAGGAGGAAGCAACGGTTTTTCTTATTCAAGCTTGCATTGATGTCCTAAAAATTTAATATGAAAGTATCAAACATTATAACCATGTATGTAATACAGTCTATATGCTATCAGAACCCTTAATAATTGCAAATTGTCTTATAACTAAGAATTACAAAGAACAGTTAAAAATGACTTATTTTTTCCGTTATTTTTACTATTTCTTTTAAAGGTCTGCCTTTTAACCTAGTCTAGAATGAATTTGTTGCACATTACCATTCCTTTCTCCTTACTGTGAAGTCACTGATCAGTCTTCAGCTTACACTTACATGTCTTCGCTTCATTTTCGTTTTTCCTTAACATCTGATATTTATAGAGTGCCTACCAAGAAGAGAGATAAGGATACACTCCTGACTCCAAAAAACTTAGACTCTAGAGAGGGTAACAGATATAGAAAATAGTACTTAACTTAATAGAGAACAGAAATCATGAGTATCTACGTAGACAGACCTATATAGTGGAGATCTACCTGTGGACTACCTGGTAGGTGGAAGCTCCCTGTGGACTGAGTAAACTGGTTAACAAAATCTTGATTCTTCAAGCTAGGTTTCAGCCAAGCAAAAGAAAAGAAGAACAGAATGAGTAAAGCCACCAGAGTATGAAATGATACAGTTTAAGGTGTGAGTATGAATAGGCAGTGGCAGGAGATGGAGCTGAAAAAGATGTCATGGATGGACTTGTTCCCTGAAGACAGACACCAGGGTTTTACAGTGAAGCCCTCTAGGAGAGGTCAGACCAATGGGCAGCAGTCTGAAGAACATACTTGGAGGAAAGGAGGGCTCAAATAGGGTGGCAGTTGCACAGTTTCTACAAATACTGAACTGTGCTGCATGTCATATACAAGCTCACTGACCTCATGGCACTTTCAGCTTAGAGATGGATAGGAGACCTATTCAAGGAGTTATCAAATAAAACTCAGCAAAAATAATAGTTATCAGTCTTCACAATCTACACCCATGGAATTTGATACAGTAGATCATTTCTGCCTCCTTGAAACCTTTTCTTTTGGGATGCCACACTCCATTCTCTCCTCCCAGCTCACTGGATATTACTACGTTTTCTTTTGCTGGTTCCTCCTCAGCAACCTGACTTCTACTGCAGTGCCCTAAGGCTTCTGAGGTCTTCTCTGTATGCTTAGTTACCTCATTCAGGCTTATGGCTTCAACTCCTATCTGCTGATGACTCCCACATGGATATCCCCAGTCCTTGTCGCCATATATAAAATTGCCTCCTTAACACTGCATGAAAATATCAAGTAGGGTAGCTCAAGTGAAATGTGACAAAAACCAAATTCCTGACACTGCCTTTCCCCAAACCTTTTCTGCCCTCGGCTTGCTCACCTTGGTAAATAGTAAATCTAGTCCTGTGTAATTAAGACACCCCCCAAAATTTTACATTCAACCTTAGCTTCTCTCTCACTCTGCATCCAACCTGTCAGCCGATCCTTTGAGCTCTTCCTTCTAAGTGCAGCCAGGAGCTGACAACTTCTGCCATCTCCAGTGCTATCATTAAGTCCTCATCAACTGCCACCAAGATTACTGGGGTAGCCCTGTAAGAGCGCTCCCTGTTTCTACAACTGCCTATAACACCCCTGCCTCTAGAGCAGCCACACTGAGCCTTTTAAAACATAAATCAAACCACAGCACTCATTTATTCCAAACCTTTAATAGCAGTATCCTATCTCAGAATAACAAAGTCCTCCTAATGGTTTGCGAAGCCGACATGATCCGGGCCCCCTACTACCTCACTGAAATTCCCTTCTTCTACTTACTCCGTCATTCATTCTGCTGCAGTCATACTGGTACCTTGCTGTTCTTCAATATGGGAAGATATTCTTGCTTTAGGGCCTTAGCACTGTCATTTTTGCTTCAAATGTTCTTCCCAGATCCCTCCATGGTTCACTCCCTGATTTAATTTAGATCTCTGCTTTATCAAATGTCACTTCGTCAGAAAGGACTTCTGTGACCAACGTATAAAAAAAGAACTACCTCCTTTACCCCATGTACTGCTTTAACTTTCATTCACACTGTTAATTGAAGCTGACACACATAAGCTTACTGTCCCCATCCACTAAAACAGATGTTCCAGAAGGGTGGATTTTGTTCAGTTAAAATATTTACCATCTACAACAATGCCTAGTATGTACTCAATAAGTTATTAGTGAACAAATAACTTGGTGGTTATGGCAAAATGCTAATATCAAATATTATAAATTTGTCACAGTGTGATACAAAGTTTTTTATGTTACTCAGGAAAATGAAGCAATGAAAACTTCCAGACTCTCAAAATGGTATCAAACCACCTACCAATATCTGTAAGCACATATCGGCCTCCCTGCCTGTCACTATGCCAAGCCATCCATGCTGTTCTACAAATACAATTTTTCAACCGGTGCATCAAGCCAATCCCCCTGGTACACTCAAGAATACTGTTCCAGCAACTGAATTAGTCCTTCTCCCCCTCAACACCAAATTTCCCATCTCTAAGGATTACTGCCATCAGCAAACAAACAAGGTGGCTACTTCTCTTACCTTCCAAAAAAAAAAAACAAAACTTCAGGGGTGCCTGGCTGGCTCAGTTGGTACAGCATGTGACTCTTGATTTAGGCTCAGCTCATGATCCCAGGGTCCTGGGATCAAGCCCTTGATGGAGCCCTCTGCTGGGCTCCACGATGAATGTGAAGCCTGCTTAAGATTCATTCATTCATTCATTCATTCATTCATTCATTCATTCATTCTCTCTCTCTCTCCCCCCGCCCCCCACTTCTGCAGGGCTCAGGTGTGCTCTTGCTTTTTCTAAAATAAATAAGAATGAAAATAAAAAGTCTCAATTCCCTTTCCTCATAGCTGCATTCTATTTCTCTGTTCCTTTGTGAGAAACACTCTCAGGAGTTACCTGCACTCTCCATCTCTCATTCTTCCTCTCCCATTTTCTCTTATACTCACTCATAAGCTTTGCCTCCAACCCTCAAATGAAACAGATGGTGAACTAACGGTATTGGTAAAGCTAATTCAATTTCTTAGTCCTCACCAGACTTAATCATTTGACACAGTTGATTACTGTGAAGCTTAGCTTCTGGGACATCAATCTTTTTGGGTTGTTCTCCTTTTTTTTAATGTCTATTTATTTTTGAGAGAACGAGCAAAAGGTGGAGGAGGGAGAGAGAGAAGGAGACACAGAATCCAAAGCACGCTCCAGGCTCTGAGCTGTCAGCACAAAGCCTGACATGGGGCTTGAACTCACGAACTGTGAGATCATGACCTGAGCTGAAGTCAGATGTTTAATTGACTGAGCCACCCAGGTGCCCCTGGGTTGTTCTCTTAAACTCCCTGATTTATCCTTCCCTATATCATTTGTTAGTTTACCCTGTTCTCTCTGAATTCTCTGTTACAAATCACTGTCCTTGGTCTTTTGCTGTCTACACTTATTCCTTAGGATAACATTCAGTTTCATAGTTTTAAGTATCATTGCCGATGATTCCTAAATTCATATGCTAGCATATACCCTGCCCTTGAATGCACTACTGGATACAACTGCTTACTCAACATCTTTACTTTTTGTTTCTCCCTTTTCAGTTGATGTAGCTCCGTACTTCTATGGGTTTACACAAAAACCTTTGAAGTTATTCCCCACTCCCCTCATCTCACCTCCACATCTAACCCCTAGCAAATCTTGTAAACTCTATCTTCAAAATGCATTCAGAGTCCATCCATTTCTCACCATTTCATTGTTAGCACCCTGGTCTGTGCTGTGACCATGTGCCACTGGATTACTGAACTAGCTTCCTAACTGGTTTCCCTGCTTCCACACTGCCCCTACACTTTAATCCCAACTCGGCAGCCAGGTAATCTTTTAAAACTTAGGTCAGAACATACCTCTTTTCTGTTCCAAATCTTCCATTTCACTCAATCCTTACAAGAATTTGGCTGCCTGTGGCCTCTCCAGCCAGATCTACCATCTCTCCTTGCTCTCACCCAGTGAGTCTGCAGACACACTGCCTTCCATGCTATTCTTAGAACGGGACAGGTGAGTACCTGCCTATGTAAGCCTTTGGCTGTTCTTTCTACCTGGAATACTGTTCCCTCAGTTACCCATGATTCTATGAATTCCTTCAAGTACAGCTTGTACTGAATGAGCCTTAAACTGATGGCCATACTTAAAATACCAACTTGCACCTCCACTTTGGAACTTCCCAATTGCCCTTTTTCTGCTATGCATTTTTGATGGCAACACCACCTTCTAACATATTATTTAATTATGTTTATTTTTTGCATCCTCCAATAGGGGCTTCTGTCCGTTTTGTCCACGGAAGTAAACCAGTTGTCTAAAACAAACAGTAACTAACTCATAATGGAAGCCAAATAAACATCTGCTTGGTAAATTAATGAGGGCAAAAAATCTATGGGTGGGTGGAAGGGGGAGGGGTTTAAAAGGGCAAGAAGATGTCCCAATAGACTTAAATCTGACATGGTAGGAGTACCGACTCCTGTGTCATGCCCACTTGACAAAAGTCTAAGAGTTATCTAGAAAATAATTGTAACAATGAACTATAACAATCTGGGAAATTAAAAAAAAATCCCATTTGCTCCACGGACTGACAGCGTGGAGCCTGCTTGGGATGCTCTACTCTCTCTGCTCCCTGCGCTCTTCTTTTTCTCTCAAAATAAACAAACTTATAAAAAATATCTCATTTACGATTGCATCAAAAATAATATAATAAAAAGAAATTTAACCAAGGTGAAAGTCCTATACACTGAAAACTATAAGATACTGATAAAACAAACTGAAGACAAAAATAAATGGAAAGATATTCCACACTCTTGGGCTGGAAGAATATTGTTAACATCTCTATACCACCTAAAGCAATCTACACGTTCAATGCAATCCATATAAAAATTCCAATGGCATTTTTCACAGAACCACAACTAACCCTAAAACCTATATAGAACAACAAAAACCCACACAGCCAAAGCAATCTTGACAAAGAACAAGAAAGCTGGAGACAACTACTGTCTCCAGATTTCAAACTATATTACGAAGTTATAGCAATTAAAACATGATATTGGCATAAAAACAGACATATCAACGGAACAGAAGAGAGAGCCAAGAAATAAAATCATATTTATATGGTTAATTAACCTATCACAAAGGAATCAAGAATATACAATGGGAAAAAAAGTCTCTTTAATAAATGGTGCTGGGAAAACTGGGCCACTTTCTTAAACCATATACAAAAATAAACAGAAAGTGGATTCAAGACCTAAATGTGAGACCTGAAACCATAAAACTCCTAGAAGAAAACATAGGCAGCAATCTTTTGGACACTGTCCGTAGCAACTTATTTAAGCATATGGGGAACAAAAGCAAAAATTAAACTATTGCGACTATACCAACACAAACAGCTTTTGCACAGCAAAGGAAACCATCAATAAAACAAAAAGCAACCTTGTGAGTGGGACAGAATGTCTGCAAATGATATATTTGATAAGGAGTTAATATCCAAAATATATAAAAAACTTCTACAACCCAACACCAAAAAAAAAAAAAAAAAATCTGGTTAAAAAATAGGCCAAAGCCCTGATTAGTTATCTTTCCAAGCAAGACATATAAGTGGGCCAAGAGACACATGAAAAGATTCCCAACATCATTAATCATCAGGGAAATGTAAATCAAAACCACAGTCTCATCTCATATCTATCAGAATGGCTAGTATCAAAAACACAAGAAATGTCAAGCATTGGCGAGGATGTGGAGAAAAGGGAACCCTCTTGTACTGTTGGTGGGAAAGAAACTGGTGTAGCCATTGTGGAAAATAGCATGAAAGTGCCTCAAAAACAAAAAGCCATATAATCCAGTAATTCCACTAGCGTGTATTTACCCAAAGGTAATGTAAACACTGATTTGAAAATATACCTGCATCCCTATGATTACTGCAGCATTATTTACAATAGCCAAGATACTGAGGCAACCCTTCTGTCCATCAGTAGACAAATGGATAAGGAAAATGTGGTACGTCTGTGTGTGTGTGTATGTATCTATCTATCTATACACACACACACCGAACTATTATTCAGCCATAAAAGAGGATGAGATCATGCATGCTTTCTGAAACAAAATGGACAGACCTGGAGGGTAGCATGCTAAGTGAACTAAGTCAGGCTAAGGAAGGCAAATACCATATGATTCTACTCAGAAGTGGAACCCAAACAAACAAACCCCACAACCGAACAAATGAATAAACCAACGAAAAGCAGAATCAGACTGATAAATACAGAACACTGTTGCCAGAGGGAAGAGGGGTGAGGGGGTGGACAGAAAGGGTGAAGGGGACAAAAATAAACTCAAAATAGATAAAGGACCTGAGTGTGAGAGAGGAAACCATCAAAACCCTAGAAGAGAAAGCAGGAAACAACCTCCTTGACCTCAACCACAGCAATTTCTTACCTGACACATCCCCAAAGGCAACGGAATCAAGAGCAAAAATGAACTATTGGAACCTCATCAAGATAAAATACTTCCGCACGGCAAAGGAATCAATAAAACTAATAGGCAACCAACAGAATGGGAAAAGATAGTTGCAAATAACATTTCAGATACCCAAAATATATAAGAACTCACCAAACTCCACACCCAAAAAACAAATAATTCAGTGAAGAAATGGACAGAAGATATGAACAGACACTTCCCGAGAGAGGACATCCAGATGGCCAACAGACACATGAAACGATGCTCAGCATCCCTCCTCATCAGGGAAATATAAATCAAAACCACACTGAGATACCACCTCACACCAATCAGAGTGGTTAAAATGAACCTCAGGAGACTCTAGATGCTGGAGAGGATGTGGAGAAATGGACACCCTCCTACACTGTTGGTGGGAATGTAAACTGGTGCAGCCCCTCTGGAAAACAGTGTGGAGGTTCCTCAAGAAAATAACAACAGAACTCCCCTATGACCCAGCAATAGCACTGCTAGGAATTTACCCAAGGGATACAGGAGTGCTGATGCATAGGGGCACATATACCCCAATGTTCACAGCAGCACTCTCAACAATAGCCAAAACATGGAAAGAACATAAGTGTCCATCAACTGACGAACAGACCAAGAAGATGTGGTATGTTTATACAATGGAATACTACATGGCAATGAGAAAGAATGAAATCTGGCCATGTGTAGCAACAAGAATGGACCTGGAGGGTGTTATGCTGAGCGAAATAAGTCAGACAGAGAAGGACAGCTACCATATATTTGCACATATAGGTGGATTAGGAGGAAGCTAACGGAGGACCATGAGGGAGAAGAAGGGGAAAAATAGTTGGGGAGAGGTAGGGAGGCAAACCATGAGAGACTCTTGAATGCTGAGAACAAACTGAGGGNACCATGAGAGACTCTTGAATGCTGAGAACAAACTGAGGGCTGACGGGGGTGGGGGAGAGGGGAAGGAGGGTGATGGGCATGGGGGAGGGCACTTGTTGGGATGACCACTGGATGTTATATGGAAACCAACTTGACAATAAACTAAGGAAAAAAAAAGGTGAAGAGGAGGGAGATACAGTCTTCCAGTTATGTAATCAGTCAAATAAAAGGCATAGCATAAGGAATGCAATCAACACATTTTAACAGCAATGTAACATGACAGATGATAGCTACACTGGTAGAGAACACAGCATGATGTATAAACTCATTAACCCACTAAATTGTACATCTGAAACTAATGTAACATTGTGTACTAACTATACTTAAAAAATGTGGTGTATATATACAAAGAAATACAATTCAGCCATAAAAAAGAATAGCTTGCCATTTGTGGCAACATGGATGAACCTAGAAGGTATTATCCTAAGTGAAGTAAGTCAGACAGTGAAAGACAAGTACCATATGATTTCACATATAGGTAGATTCTAAAAAAACAAACAAAATAGATCATTCTTAAATGCAGAGAACTGGTGGTTGTCAGAAGGGACGCGGGGGGGGGGGGGGCGGAGGGAACAGACAAACTAAAGGAGATTAAGCAGTACAAACTTCTAGTTATAAAATAAGTCACAGAGATGAGAAGTACAGCATAGGGAATACAGTCAGTAATAATGGAATAACACTGTATGGTGACAGATACCATGGTGAACACTAAGTAATGTATAAAATTGTCAAAGAAATATGTTGTACGCCTGAAACTAACACTTACAGACATAAGCTGTTATACGTAAGCCTTCTGATAATCACAGAGCAAAAATCTATAGGAAACACACAAAAAGATAAATGGAAGGAATATAAGAATACCACTAAAGAAAGTCATCAAACCACAAAGGAAAAAAGAAGGAACAGAACTACAAAAACAGCCAGTAAACAATTAACAAAATGGTAGTAAGTACACAGCTATCAATAATTACTGTAACTGTAAATGCATGACATTCTCCAATCAAAAGACAGAGTGGCTGAATGTATATATATTTTAAAAAGACCCATCTATATGCTGCCTGCACAAGACACCTACACTTTAGACGTAAGAACATGTAAGACTGAAAGTGAAGAAATGGAAAAAGATATTCCATGCAAATGGAAAGCAAAAGAAAACTGGTGTAGCTATACTTCTATCAGAAAAATAAACTTTAGGAGTACCTGGGGGGCTCAGTCAGTTGGGCACTGACTCTTAATTTCAGGTGAGGTCATGATTTCGGGGTTTGTGGGACTGAGCCCCACATTGGGATCTGCACTTAACTGCACAGAGCCTGCTTGGGATCCTCTCTCTCTCTCCCTCTCTTCCCCTGCTTGCGCACACATACACTCTCAAAATAAATAAATGTTTTTAAAAAAAGAGAGGAGACAAGAAACTTTAAAACAAAAGACTGCAATAAGAGACAAGATGAGTGTCACATAATGATAAGGGGTCAATCCAACAACAGAACAGAACATTTGGAAGTACCTGTGCACCCAACACAGGATCATCTCAACATATGAAACAAGGAATAACAGACCTACAGGGAGAAACAGACAGCAATACAATAATAGTAGGAGATTTCAAAATTCCACTTACATCAATGGATAGATTAGCCAGACAGAAAATTAATAAGGAAATACTGGTCTTCGAACAAAATGTTAGGCCTGACTTAAAATATATATACAGAACACTCCATTCCAAAGCAACAGAATATGCATACTTCTCAAGTGCACATGGAACATTCTCCAAGATAGAGGATATGTTAGACCACAAAACAAGCCAATAAATTTAGGTGGACTGAAATCATATCAAACATCTTATATGATCACAATAGTATGAAACTAGAAATTACACAAAGAAACATAAAAATTCAATGTGTGATTAGACAACACGTTACTGAATAACTAACAGATCAAAGGAGAGATAAAAAATGGAAAAAAAAGGTCTTGAGACAAATGAAAATGGACATATAACACACCAAAGTTTGCTGGATATATCAAAAGTAGTTGTAAGAGAGAAGTTCATAGTGATCAATGCCTACCTCAAGAAATAAGTCTCACAAGCAACCTAACTTAACACCTCAAGGAACTAAAACACACACAAAAACACACAGACAGGTAGACACACACAAACACACACACATACACACTCAATGAAGCCCAAATTTAGCAGAAGGAAGAAAATAAAGATAGAGATGAAATAGATATTTAGAAGCCTTAGAGTATATCAATGAAAAAAAGAGCTGGCTCTTTGAAAAGATAAACAAAACTGAAAAGCCTTTAGTTAAATTCACCTAGAAAAAATTTTCAAATAAAATCAGAAATGAAATACATGTCACAATTGACACCACAGAAACAGAAAGGATCTTAAGAGACTGCTATGAACAACTATATGCCAAGAAATTAGACAACCTAGAAGAAATTAATTCCTAAAAAAGAGAACTGAATAATGGTGAAATAGAAAACATGAACACACCAATTACTGGTAAGGAAATTTAATCAGTAATCAAAAATTTCTCAACAGACTAAAGCTCAAGATCAGATGGCTTCACCAGTAAATTGTACCTAACATTCAAAAAAGAATTAATACCAATCCTTCTCAAACTCTTTCAATAAATAGAAGATGAACAAATTCTTCCAAACTCATTTAAGAGTCCAGTATTACCCTGAAACCCAAACCAGACAAGGATCCTACAAGAAACAACAACAACAAGAAAACTGCAGGCCAATATCCCTGATAAACATAGATGCAAAAATCCTCAATAAATATTAGCAAACTGATTCATCAAAGGATCATACACCATAATCAAGGGGGATTTATTGGGATGTAAGCATGCTTTAAGAACCTCAAATCTGCCAATGTGATGATGGCACCATAATAGCCAAGTGAACGATAAAAATATTATGATCATTTCAATACACGCAGAAAAAGTAATGTGACAAAATCCAACATCCATTTATGAGAACTCTCAACAAAGCAGACTTAGAAGGAACATACCTCAACATAATAAAGGCCATATAGCACAATTCCATAGTTAAAATCAGAGTCAACAGTGATAAACAGAAAGTCCTTCCTCGAAGATCACAAACAAGACATAATTCTTGCCCTATTATATTCAACAAAGTACTAGAAGTCCCTCCAGAGCAATTGGACAAGAAACAGAAATAAAAAGCATCCAAATTGGGAAGGAAAAAGTAAAACTGTCACTATTTGTAGACGACATGTTATATACAGAAAACACTAAAGACTCCATCAAAATCTGGCAGAAGAAATTAACAAACTGAGTAAAGTCACAGGATACAAAAATCAATACACAAAAATCTACTGAGTGTCTATACACTAATAACAAACTACCAGAGAAATAAAGAAAACAATCACATTTACAATTGCATCAAAAGGAACAAAATACCTAGGAATAAATTCGACCAAGGAGGTGAAAGACCTGTATGCTGAAAACTGTAAGACATTATTCAATTTATTCAGTGAAATGAACTGAAAAAGGCACAAATAAAGGGAAAGACATTCCATGCTCATGGATTAGAAGGAATATTATTAATATGTGCTTAATTAGTATGTCCTACTACCCAAAGCAATTTACAGATTCAATGTAATCCTCATCAAAATTCCAAAGGCCTTTTTCAAAGACATACAACAATCCTAAAATTTGTATGGAGCCACCAGGCCCTCAAACAGCCAAAGCAATCTAGCGAATAAAGACCAAAGCTGGAGGAATCACACTCCCAGATTTTGCACAATATTACAAAGCCATTGTAATCGCATGCATCAAGAGAACATAATAGCTCATAAATGAACTCATGCATCTATAATCAATGAATTTATGAGAAAGAACCCAAGAATATCTAATGGGGAAAGGACAGTATCTTCAAAAAATGATGTTGAGAAAACTGCAAACACATGCAAAACAAAGGAAGTGCACCACTAATTTACACACTATATCCACAATAATCAACTCAAAACAGATGAAAGACTTGAATGTAAGACCTGAAACTATAAAACTCCTAGAAAAAAACACAGACTACAGTAAGTTCCTTGACACTGATGCTACGATTTTTAAACTGGGCACCAAAAGCAAAATCAAAAAAAGCAAAAATACATAAGTAGGAGTACATCATACTAAAAAGCTTCTGTAGGGCAAAGGAAAGCATCCACAAAACGAAAAGGCAACGGGGGGGGGGGGGGGGGAAGGAGGGGGGGGGGG
>NW_024080681.1:3088775-3144511 GCF_003009895.1 Hyaena hyaena
AAACACTAACTGGAAAAGATATATGGACTCCATATTCAGTGCAACATTATTTATAATAGCCAAGTTATCAGAGCAACCTAGGTGTCCATCAATGGATGAATGGATAAAGACATTGTGGTGAATATATTACAACAGAATATTATTTAGCTACAAAAAGAATGAAATCTTGCCATTTACAACAACAGGGATAGACCTCAAGGGCATTACCATTTTAAGTTTATTTATTTATTTATTTTGAGAGCTAGAGAGAGTGGGGGAGGGGCAGGTATGGAGGGGGGGGGGGGGGAGAGAGAGAGAGAGAATGAATCCCAAGCAGGCTCTGCGTTGTTAGTACAGAGCTTGACATGGGACGCTATCCCACAAACCATGAGATCATGACCTGAGCAGAAATCAAGTCGGGTGCTCAACTGACTGAGCCATCATGGGCATTATCATTAAGTGAACTGAGACAGAGAAAGGCAAATATCGTAGGATATTGGATACATGTGGAATCTAAAACCAAAAAGGGATGGGGCGCCAGTTAAGGCCCGACTTCGGCTTATGTTATGATCACACGGTTCATGGGTTCGAGCCCTGCGTGGGGCTCTGTGCCGACAGCTAGCTCAGAGCCTGGAGCTTGCTTCGGATTCTGTATCTCTCTCTCTCTCTCTCTAACCCTCCCCTGCTCAAGCTCTCTCTCTCTCTCAGAAATAAATAAAACATTAAAAAAAAAAAACCAAAAAGGGAAAAAACCCAAGCACACAGATTCAGAGAACAGATTGGTGGCTGAGGAGGTGGGATATGGTAAAGAGGGAGTCGATGGAAAACAGACACAGAAAGTTTGTATCATTCAAAATACTGACTTTTACATGTTTACATATATGCTAAACACAAAAGAGTTACAATTTAAAGTGAGAGGACAAGTGAACTGGAATGTTGAGCACAATGCATACACCCAAATAAGGAGTTCCAAAGTGATAATATATAAATCTATACGTTAAAAAAAACCCTTAAAACAGCATACTGAATGGGAGAAACTATTTGCAAATCAGCTTATCTGATAAGAAGCAAACATCCAAAACATATAAAGAATTTATACAACTCAACAGCAAACAAACAACTAGATTAAAAAATGGGCAAAGGACCTGAACAGATATTTTCCCAAATAACCCCTACAGGTCACCAACAGACATATGAAGAGATTCTCAACACCACTAATCATCAGGCTAATGCAAAGAACCACCATGAACTACCACCTCACACATGTTAGAATGGCTATTCTCAAGGAGACAAGAAACAAGTGTTGGCGAGAACGTAGAGAAAACGGGATCCCTGCGCACTGTTTGTGGATGCAAACTGCTGCAGCCACTGTGGAAAACAATATGGAAGTTCTGCAGAAGATTAAAAGTAGAACTGCCAAATGATCCAGGAACTGAGCTTCTGGTTTGTCTGAAGGAATCGAAAGCACTAATTACCATGAAACTAATGTTATGTGGCAATTCTACCTCAATAGATACTAATTAAAAAAAAAAAAACAGCCCTAAGTTATTTAAACCTTTGTTAGTTACTTGCTTTAATTATCTTAGATGCTTAAAAATCCCTCGTGAAATGTTCAAATCTGTTACAGCTGGAATCCCTCATACCACTTTCGTGCTACCTCATTTTGCAGTTTAGAAAATTAATTAGAAGGGCTCCCCATTGGGCAGTAACTCAGTAGTCTCAGTCCTTGATCAAAGCAACCAGTTTAAAGTCGTCACCCTGTAGGAGCCGGCTTGAAGTTTAAGGCAAATTTCAAATAAGCGAAGCATCACAGGAATGAGACACTTAGGGAAAGCGCTCCTCTGATACTCGGCAGAAACGAAACAGAACAGAACAAAACAAAACAAAAACCCGACTCTGGATGCATAAAGACATTCACCTGGCTAAAAATAAGGTGCCGGGCTGAAGACCTCCCCCAGGACCGTTCAGCTGGCGCCCTGTGGACCACAAACCTCCCGCCGCAGGGCGCAACCTCCTCCCGCCGACTCCCGCACTTTTCCTTCGCGGGTACCGGTCGCCTGGCCATCCCGGCAGCGAAGTCAGTAACGGGCCCACCCCGGGCCCCGCACTGCACGCAGCCCTAGGAGTCCCAACCGACCGCAACCCCTCCTCTGGAGGACGCCAGGTAGCGAGGGGGCGGCTCACCCAGTACCTGTGAGGAAGGCGCTTCCCGCCGCGGAGCGGACAGAAGCGGAGCAGCCAGCGGCCCAGCAGGAAGCACCTACTTCCCGACCACCTCTTCGGCCGCCGCAGAATCCGCAGAGCGGGGTGGACGACCCGGAAGTGCTCGCCGAACCTGGAAGTGACAGCACGCCAGCGGGCCAGGAGGCCCCGCCCAGCTCCTCCTCCCACACGCCACTCCAAGCCTCGCCACCGGAGGGTGTGGCATGGAGGGAGGGGCGTGGGGCCGGCCGCTTTCAAGCCCGTGACCCGTGGACCAGCTTCCTTTTGAGTTAACTCACCAGGTTTACCAAATCGCTCATAATAATCTTATCCACTGTTAAACACGCAATTAGGAATGTTAGGGCAGTCACATTTTATGCCCGAAGTGGGTTCAGGGTAATACTTCTGTAGATCCTGCAATGCTAAATTGACCAATTCTGAAAACATTAGAGCAGGTATTAGTTTATGACTCAAAATAGGGCTGCAATTCATTTAGCCCAGCAAGTTCTTGTGAATTCTGAAGAATTTTAATGTGGGAGAATTTGTATTTAAAATTTGTACCTAATGCAAGACAAATATTTCAATATATAGAGTTTACATAAACCCAAATGGCATCCTAAGTGGACTATAGGCAGCAGTATGTGTACAGCTGTTTGCCATTAAGTAGCTGAACAGTGATTGAGGAGTAAATACATAAACAAGTGCTATCAAGTGGAACCTCTAAACAATTTTGTTAGCTAAACATTCTCATTTAAGCTATGTTTTCAGCCACTTACTGACCTGATGTTACTGCTGGATTCCCCACTACGCCCATTCTAAACTGTGAGACACAAAATTTGATAGTGTAGACTATGTTTAAAGTTAAAGCAGGATAAACACTTCACCCCTTTGAAGAACAGAAAGTAGCGCCCAGGCTACAGAAAGAAACAAAAGGCCTAAAACGATTGAAAGGCTTACAAGATAACTCAGTGTAAAAATTTAGTAACATAATGGGAGACAAAATATATGAAAAAAATGAGTCAAAAACAAACTTTCCAATTAATTTATTTAAACTCATGAATGTTGCAAAAGTATGATGTGCAACAAATCAGGACACAAGCTCTTGTATTCCTAACAAGTCAGAGGAAAATAAAATATTACATCTCCTTAGTAAATCAAGACCAACTCTTTTATTTCTTACAGGGATCACATCAACATCTTGCACACAGTCATCAGAACTAAGTTTCTCACACTGTAAAACGACAGCACCAGCCTAGGCAGCATATTTTGAATAGTGAAATGATCACATCACACTGTGTCTACATGGCAACACGTGACCTTACATTAAGAAAAATATTCAAATTTTTGGAATTTGTATCAAAGTGTGTTAGTGTCTAACTCTAAATTGTGTTCTATGTGAACAGTGTCCAACCAGCTGTGCAAGACAGCAGCCCAGAACACCTCCAATATGTACTAGTTAGGTTTATGTAAATGAACAGTTCAAGGGGCATAACTTTAGAAAGTCTGTATATAAAAAGTGCAGTGGAGCAGCAAATTAGTATGATTTTCCAAGTTCCTCCTTAGCCACACTGATTGTGAAAACACAGATTTCAAAATGTAAATGTTTTAACCTCCTATAGAAGGTCATATAAGATAGACTCCACTATCTGAAGCAGTTTAATATGATTCTATATCAATCTGAAAACATTAAACCTTTGATTTTCATGAGGTGTTTAAGTGCTTTATGTGAACGTTATCCTCAAAACAGAAGAAATTAAGTAGATCTAGCATGGATAGTTGAAACAAAGTAACAGTTCTGTTCAAATTTTAGAGTCACTCATGTTTAACACATTATCTTATTTTCAAGTATCATTTAAAAATTTACAGGAAAGTTACTTTACTGGGACTCACCACTGATCTGATTCTAATTCATTCAGAATCTTGGGATAGGGAAGGGGCAAGTGAAAGGCTCCCTAGGTAATTCTTCAGCACTATTAGAATACCGCAGAGTCCGTCTCCACTGCCCTTGCCAGCTGATCTTCTCACATGAGTGAAATTAGTAATGCTTTCTCCCAGGAACCCAACTCATCTGACAATCCCTGGTCCCTGTGACAAGATAAACTCTAACAGAATAGTTGGTCTAATTAATAAGCACATTTAACTCCTCTATTCCTTTCTTTTGAGGTTTGTGACCCAGTTCTCAAATAAGCTAAATAGGATGGGGGAAAAAAATAAGCATGAAAACAAGATGGAATGGATTAGCAAATTTCGATTTCCAGCCTATCTTCTCCCTTCTGAAGGAGCAATGTTAGTAATTTTCCATATACAACACAGGAAAAAGGAGGACAAAGCTACTGTCACTTTATATATACCTCTACCAGGAAACTGGCCTGTTCTACCCGATAGTACCCTAATGCTAATTTACCTGTCAACTGAAGAAACCTAAAAAAGCCACTTCTGCACTAAATCAAACACTTCCAAATTCCCTGAGCTCACAAAAAACAGCCAAATAATAGTGATACAGTCATCTACAAGAAGTCTCTATCATAAAGCAGATCCCTTACCTTTTTAAATTCTGAAATTACAGTTGAAGAAATTCTAGATACTTATATGTGCTCATCAATCAGCAAATTTCAGTACTCACTGCAGTTACTAAATAGTGATGTCCGCTTTGGAAGACATTGTTTACCAACCTTATAAAATATAAAAAATAACCTAGTCCTAAACTTTAATCTGAGCACTGTCATTGCCGACCCTCTGTTCAAATCTGCCTCTGTATGAAGAGACAAAGCAGAGGAGAATACAAATTCTCATTATGGGTTTTCTCAGTCTTTGCTCCTTCATTCCAGTCTGCTTTCTCACATAATGCTGTGTGAGGCCTGCAGGCTTCCCTGCTGAATACAAGAAAGCCCTCTGCACGGTGCCAAGAGCTGCCCTTGCAGCACTGCCCTTCCATCCAGTGACATCTGAGAGAATCCCTTTATAGTTTCCTTTCTCTTACTTCCTGGTTTTGTTATCTTCCTTTCAAACTATCCTGCTAGATCTTACTTAGAATCATAGCCCCTCCAGGCTCCCACCCAAGTTAAAGGTTATTAAGCTTAAACTGTGAGGCCAATAAAGCGTCTTTCCTTGGTGCTACTTATGAATACGACTAAGCAGAACACAACCAAATGACTTTATATGAGAAACTTTGGACTAAGAGGCCCTCAGAGGCCAAGTACAACAAAATAGAGTGACAAAAACAAAATTAAACCAGTTAAGTTAGATCCATGACTCCAGGAGAAAGAGGAAGTAATACAATTATATTACTTTCGCTTTAATCGGTAATGGAAAATAAAAATTGAATGATATGGGGGAAATGTCACACAATAACAAAGTACTAATAACAAACTGAGTAAATGCATTTTCTCTAACGTACTAGTTATGATCTTAAGCCTTAGGGTTATGAAACATTTATCATGGGGCACATCTCTATACCAGACTCCATTAAGCTGTAGGTTAGAACAGGTATGTTTTAATCCAGCGATTCACAGCACATCCCTTTTGTTATATCCCAAGTGTTAACACTGTTCCCTCTGAATTTTAATGTTCTAACAGATGATGAGCTAGTTGTACTTTAGAAAAGTATTTAAGAAAATACACCACTTTTGCAACAAGCTGTACCTGTAGTGAGGAAAATGCTTACAAAACCAAAAGTGAATGAACACAATAAACTGTTGAAACTGAAAAGCTCTGTACTTAATGTGGAGGAAAACCACCTATTTAAAAAGCTCAGCAAACTGTGAGCAGGATAAAGACTTTTATAGATGAAAGACTACTTAAAGAGCTCTACAAATATAGACTCCAATCACAATTAAGTTCAATGATCGTACATTCATAATTCTCATATGGTAGATCCAGAAGGAATGCCTAAGTTGTTACTGTTAGTTTGCTTTTTCAACACAAACTGTTCCTAAGGATTGAGCAAGCAATAATGGTTTTGGCTTTATTTGCCATAATGACATTAGTTTAGGAAGCCTAAAAGCTTAGCTCTCCTCTGCTTCAATTTTGCTACTCTAGGACACTCTTTGGTGAACTGCCTCATAGGAAGGCCCAGAGTGTGGCAATACCCTCAGATTTGGAGGATACCAAGTCTTCCAAATGAGTCACACAAGTACATGACACAATATAAGACCAATCTGTTGTTTTAGGATGATTTTGTGGGCAATTAAGTTCTGTCTGGGCACCTAAGTACAGTATATTTTAATATAGAGAGTCAAGATACTTACCAAATTAAACAAAAGTTTATACACTTACATTAAATGTGTCATCCGAAACAGCATAATGCAGTGATACTCTAAGACTTACAAAATAACTTAGTTTTACAGTACTGTCAACATGATTCAAAAGAAAATGTGAACACACATGGTATCTGACTAGGTCAAACACTAACTTACTATCAAGTTTAAATAACTGATAAAGTATTTTGGTAAAGTGCCCACACTGAGAGCAGTTAAAAAAGCAGCCCCTATTTTCTACAGAAAAATAGTGACAGTGAAGAACGCATCGCATTCTCTGAATACTACACTGCACCCACAATTTCTGGAGCGTGAAACCCTGGACACACAGCTTATTTCACATTAGTGAACAACCCTAAACTTTTTATAATAAAGTTCTGACTTTTGGCCAGAAGATAAAACGTCTCATATATACATATATACAAATCCCAATTCTTAGCCTCTGAAGTTTAGTTCTAAAAATGGCTTTCTGACTGGTCATTAAAGTTTAAAAAGGAAAAGGTCTGCAATGCATTTGTATTTGCGCTTCTGAATTAAACGGCATTTATTAAATGAGAAAAAAGGATAGTATTAATCTACTTAGATTATGAACATGACCTTTGGGTATTCATGAGAACCAGTTTAACTGTCCCTCATCTTATAAGCAACTCTATTTTGTAAGTTACCCAGAAAATGTGTCTAATCATCTACAAGAAACAAAAATTCAAACGTGTATTTTACAAATCATGGTCTCATTTACCTGCATATTCTTTTTTTTTTTTTTTTTTTTTTTTTTTTTTTTTTTTCATTTACCTGCATATTCTTCCATGAAACAGGTATACATTAAAAAATATTGCTCAGAAACATAAAAATATATATTATCTCTTTCCTTTACCATTTAGGCATATAAATACTTTACTGAAGAAGATGTATCATTCAACAAACAAATGCAAAAACTGCTTTATATAAAGTGTGGATCTCTGCTATTTACCAATATAAAATATAAAATGAGTACAATATAATTAGCTAATAAAGAGCTAAATTCAAGAGATTTGCAAACCAATACAGCAGTGAACAGTCCCTTATACAAAAGTCCATTAAGGAAGAATCAAGTCAATTTTGTAACAGGTTACATAAAAATCAGGGCCAATAAATGCATTATAAATGCAAAAAGAGAGCACTGCTTCATCAGCACATTCTTCAGTCTTGTCTGGACTAGATGCCAAACTTACTGTTCACTTTTCGGTTCATCCTGTTTTCCATTAAGCTCTTGATCAACTCTGTTTAATGAAAAAACAATACAGATAATAAGACACTAGCAAGTGAACAATTTCCTTTTAAAAACTGTGATAACTTGTAGCATAGAATATTATTCTGTTAAAAACAAAGCTTTGCAAAGAAGCATAGTAAAAAGGTTACCAAACATTTCCCCAACCATGAAAGATAATTTTTAAAGACAAGAGGACACTGGCAAGAAATGGACTGTTGTTTCTTTAAAGACTATAAAATACTTTACATACAAATGCCCATAAACTTTATTAAAAGTTCAAACTGTAACAAGTATATTAAAATCTTGGAACCATAGCATGGCTGGGGCAGGGATCTAAGTGATGAGAAAGTGGCAGGAAAAACAACTCCCTCAAAAATGATTTTGTTAACTGAAATATTAAAATGACACCAACTGATCAATATTTTTAAATTCAGTGATAAAAATGCATATTTATAGAAATCAGAATTATTCTCTAGAATTTACTAGTACACTTTGAATAGAAATGCCTTTCACTTATTTTGATAGTAAGAAGCCATGGAATTTAATAATCAGAAATACCAAGATGTGGTTAAAAATCTGCCTGGATTAGTAGTGTGTTGCACAGAGGCCCTATCAAAATTTAGGCAAGTGGGGATTAGAATGATGTATTACCACACAGTTATAAACAACCTTTTAAGGAAGATAATGTACAATAGTCTATTTATACTAGTTCGAATTACTGATGGAGGGGAGTTTAAGATAATTTGGTGTCTTGTTCACATTACTATCATCACTACCGATTACTAGGATCACCTGAACATTAGTAAATGAGACCTAAATGTGTTGGTCTGTGGTAAAGCCAGATTAACATTTAAAAACTTTTTTTTTTTATGCTGGTACCAAAAATTTGAAAGCTACATATTCTTGGTAAGGCCTGCAATATACATCCAATCTTTGCAACATCTGAAATATCCTTATGAACGAATTTCACACTTTATTTTTAAACTATATTCAAAAATCTTAACAACTATCATCTCCCTGGCCACACTTGGCACTGAGGAATTGTTCGAAAGAATCACCTACAACATTTAAAACTATGGCACTTCCACACTCGGTTTTGAATCCTCATTATTACCAGTACTCATCGTAGGGATTTCACCTTAAGTAATAAGCTCCTCCACATACAGCCTCTGTGAAATTTTTGAAAACATGCTCCTTTATTTTTAAAACTTGAATGTTACCATTTTCAAGCTAACAAGGATTATTATTTTTTAAAAGTAAAAAAACCTTGTACAAAAATGAAGACGTGCCTGGAAGATACATGTCAAGGTTAAACAGAAGTTTAAAAAAAAGAAAAAAAAATACTGGTAGGTTATCAAAAAA
The DNA here is from genome assembly GCF_003009895.1 of Hyaena hyaena. NCBI lineage: Eukaryota > Metazoa > Chordata > Mammalia > Carnivora > Hyaenidae > Hyaena > Hyaena hyaena. The sequence goes on from NW_024080681.1 coordinate 3,097,824, forward strand.
TACATTTAAAAAGTACAGTTCCACTATTTTTCTGATGCCTAAATTCTAGGTAACTGAATACTAAGAACTTTGTAAAAAGACACAGCAGATTTTATCAACAAAGGTAATTCATTTTGAAATCCACAAAGCAGCTGGTTTCAATATACAATTACAGATTATATTTTTAATTGCAGTTGTCTGTCTGGCAAGTGTACACCAGTGCCTAGAAAGAAAATTAGCAATATCTAAAATTACTGTTCACATCTCTATGTTAAAATGTTTGTTAATCTCTTTTAAGTACCATGATTCCATCACATGGTCAATAGAATTCTTGCTCATAAACAGAGGCAAAATGTATTCAAAGTTAAGAATGTTTCAGTTACGGGGTGCCTGGGTGGTTCAGTCGGTTAGGTGGTTGACTTCAGCTTAGGTCATGATCTCAAGGCCTGTGGGTTTGAGACCTGCTTCGGGCTCTGTGCTGGCATCTGAGAGCCTGGAGCCTGCTTCGGATTCTGTGTCTCCCTCTCTCTCTGCCCCTTCCCTGCTTGCTCTCTGTCTCTTTCTCAAAAATAATAAACATCAAAAAAATTTTTTTAAAAGTTTCAGTTCCTTTTAATTGGTTCCTTAGAATGGTCAAAGTGATAATAACTACATAAAAATTTCTCACCTTAACTCTTAAGAGACTGTACTAAACCTGTTTTGCTAATATGTCATTATTTCAAAAAATCCATTAACAAGTTAGCTCCAAGTCCTACACTGTTTCAATTAGTATATAAAATGCTAACTATTTTATACCCTTGCCTTTCATGTTCTATGCCAAGGTATTAATAAGCTAATAGTTTGTTATGCTCAAAGCAGAAGTATTCAAAATTAAAGATGAAAAGCAGAGAGTATTTAACTATTAAATGGTATACTGAATTTTAGGTATTTTATTATATGTAGAATTTGACTGGTTAGCAGGACATTTATAAGCATACAGGGAAATCAATGTTGGTTAGCCAAAGAATATGTGCACTGCAAATATAATCATTAACCCCTGGGAAATAAATGGATTCCTTAAAGAAGTACATATATATTTGTCAAAAGCACTAGACATATTTTGAGAATATGGTGAAACAGATAAAAGTCTTAGAGGTAACTGGTTTTTCAAATAGCATTCTTAGCAATTTCTCTGGTTTTGTCATCACCGTGTATACCAAAAAGAAGTGAAGAGGGACTGTGGCCTTTACTTCCTAATTGGCATTATACATGGTGTTAAAGCAGGGTGAATCCAAGCCATATTCAGCATCAGGAATTTTGGATTCACTCTGTATTTGGATTCTGGAGTATGTTTATATTTACAGATGCTATTATCTTTGTCTACAAGCTAACCAACCAATAAAGAAGAGTTAGTCTGTGCAATGCAAATGGACTAGTCTAGATGCAACCCATTCAAGGTGTGCATATACCTTTTTTGTTTCTTTTTTAACTTTTCTTCTTCATACCTTGGTAGGGAAGAGTTATTTCAGTAAATATACATGTTATGAAGATGAACAAAAACTCGAAAAAAGGCACTGACAATAAACTCATATAAGTCTGCAGGTAAAACCAAAACTTAATACACTGTGGAGAAAGTCAAAACTGACCTAAGAAATCTGGCTTGACACATTAAAAGGACTAAACCTCATATTAGCAGAACAAAAAACTTTTTCCATATTATGGCAGTGTGATACTCAAGTATTTGTGTTAACAACCTTCTACCAATTCTTTATAAAAGTTAGAAAGAAGTGGATTTGGTAAACAGAACATATTCCAGCCACTGGAATGTCCTGCGGTTAGGCTGATATAAATAATACTGTATTTCTCCAGTAACAGGATTATTTAATGCCATGATGAATTTACTCATATTTGGAGAGCAGCATGTTCAAGTCTGGAGAATGTACTTTAGTAATGACCAACCAGGAAATCACCTCTTAAGATTGTAAAGAGTCTTCAAAAATGAAAATTAATCACAACCAGAAAAATACTTCCTACTTCTTCAACTGACAGCCTGAAGAAAATGGTGACTTACGGGGAAGGTGTTGGAAAATGGCTTCTTTCCCTTTCCATTCGTTACAAAAACAAGAGCAGTTACAAAATACTTATAATACAGGAAATGAAAAATAGTGAGTATTGAAAAATATTTACCTCGTGCACATCAAAATATAAAGGTCCAATATAATTAAAGAAATAAAACAAAACATACTGTTTTATGCATTCTGGTATGCCAACATATTCCATGGGGACAAGTTCCGCTAGTTCTGCCAAATTAAAGACGTATCTAATTTTTTGGCTGAATTTTGAGCTATGGAAGAAAATAAAAATAATTACCTAAATATTCTGACCAACAGAACTGACAAATTCATACAAGGAGTTTGTGTTTTTGTTTCTAGTTGTTTTTTTTTTTTTTTAAGTCAATGGCTCTCAGAAAATTACCTAATAAAGGGTCTTGTAACAGCTAGAAGTGTTCTGATAAACCATGAGGGATGTACAATGATTAGTGATTTTAGGTTTTTCCGTAACCTGGATTTAAAAAAAAAGAAAAAAGAAAAAAGAAAGAGAAATAAAAATTTAAAAGCTCTACAAATTCTAATGCTGGAAGAAAAGGTTAAGACATCACTAGGTATGTACAACGTTATACAAAAAAACTCTCATCCATAAGTTCATTTAGATGTGATATTTCTAAAGACAAGAAAATGCACTCTTGAATTCTGATGGTCACTCCTACTACTATGACATGGACTTTACTTCATTTGGCTAAACTTATGTCCATCCACAGTACAGCCTGTCATTAAATGTCTGCCAGATATATTCACTTTTCTTTAGGATTCTGTCAACCATGGGTAGAGGCTAATACTGAATACAGAGGTAAATTGTTTTCATTTTTCAGGAGGAGGGAACTGGTACTCATTTCTTCAACGTTATGACAGGCATTGTGCCAACAGAAAGCTGGACGTGATCACCACAGGAACAGGAAATGTAAATCAGACCTAACATGTTCTTACAGAGTCTAAAATACCAAATAAAAATTAAAGGCATTATTCTTGATGACCTATAATGACCAAATAAAACTGTTTTATCAACATATATTTCACACTTAAATTGATTATTGAGGATTTTTTTTTAAATAATAAAAACTAGCTCCTGCCATGGTTAGGGATTTAGAGAAACCTATTAATGAGTCTGAGTTCATTAAATTAGTTCAAACTAGGTATAGTCAAATCAAACCCATTAGAGAATCAAAGTTCCTTCCATTCGCATGGATGAATAACTCTCAGGAGAACACACTTCTGGAGCTCACTCCAGAGGAAGATTATAGCGGAGCACCTTAAAAACCATAAGGTAGGGGCACCTGGGGGGCTTAGTCAGTTAAGCGTCGGACTTCGGCTCAGGTCATGATCTCACAGTTTGTGAGTTTGAGCCCCGCATTGGGTTCTGTGCTGACAGCTCAGAGCCCAGAGCCTGCTTTGGATTCTGTGTCTTCCTATGTCTCTGACTTCCCCTGCGGTCACTCTCTCTCTCATAAATAAACATTAAAAAAATTTTTTAAAAACCCCATAAAATATGCTAAGCACCATCAGTTAGGCAAAACTAAATTTTCCATCCTTTCCTAAAATGTAAATTACAGGAAAATATTCAGTGTGGTATAAATAAGGAGAAATATGTAACTATTTTATAAGTTCGTTTTAAGGAATTATTCTTTGTAAAACAGATCAAAACTAATTTCCTTCATGATATTCTAAGATACTGAACTGAGAAAACAGAAATGTGTTATGAGTGTAAATAATGTAATTTATGGTGTCTTAAAGTGGCAATATAAAATAGAATTTAACCTAATAAATCTAATCTAAAAATTATTCAGACTAGCTTTCAATGTGTATTTACAATACCTTCTATCAATTTGCTGATAGCATTTCCTGAGCCATCCCAGGCTGGGCATTTTTCTTCGAGTTGTAGCACCATTTAAATAAACTATCATGTAGTTTTCTGCTACTAATAGCTCCAAAGTGCCAATAACATACCTGTAAAAACAACAAATTGAGTTTAAGACGTAAATAGCGCTTTATAGTGCCAAACACAATTATCCAAGTTATACAATGTCCTTCCCTTCCCTTCAGTGACAGCAAAGCCAATTAAAAATTTAAAACTACAATAGTTGGGGGCACCTGGGTGGCTCAGTTGGTTGGGCATCCCAGTCAGGTCATGATCCCAGGGTCATGGGATCACCCTGCACTGAAGGAACCTGCTTGAGATTGTCTCTCTCTTTCTCTCTCTCTGCCCACCACCCCCAACAAGAACACTATCTTGCTCTCTCTTAAAAAAAAAAAAAAAAAGCTTTAAAATTGCATTAGTTGGTATTATGATTATGTATCATAACAAGTTACCTTTTGGAAATACATATTTAAGTGTTTATAGATGAAATAACATGATTTCTGGGATTTGCTCCAAAGTTATACAATGGAGACAGCATAAATTTTGGGGAGGTATAAAATGGTAACTACGGAAGCGGGTGATTCATACACAAGGATTCAGTATACTGTCTTTTTATATGTTTGCAATTTTTCACAGTAAGTTTTTTAAGTTTACTTATTTTTAGAGAAAGAGTGTGTGTGTGCAAGAGAGAGGGGCAGAGATGGAGAGAGAATCTCAAGCAGGCTCCATGCTGACAGCATGGAGCCTGATGCAGGGCTCAATCTCATGGTTCATGAGATCAAGACGTGAGCTGAGATCAAGAGTCAGATGTTTTACCACCTGAGCCACTCCAGCGCCCCTCATCCAGGGGCGCCTGGATGTCTCAGTCAGTTAAGCGTCCGACTTCGGCTCAGGTCATGATCTCACAGTCCGTGGGTTCAAGCCCTGCGTCGGGCTCTGTGCTGACAGCTCAGAGCCTGGAGCGTGCTTCAGATTCTGTCTCCCTCTCTCTCTGGCCCTCCCCCGCTCACTCTCTGTCTCTGTCTCTCAAAATAAAATAAAGACATAAAAAAAATTAAAAAAACAAAAAACAAAAAACACCTGCCTACCCCTTAAAGTGAAGGCTGAAGGTTAAGCAGTCTTCCATTAAAAAAAAACAGTTTTAAAAATAGCACCAAATTAAGAAAGAAAATGATTCTGGAGAAATATAACAGAACTTCAGTTACCTTTGGTTTCTTGGGAATAAATGCAGTTTTGCCAGATGATTGAGATAAAAGCAATTTCTTTATACTTAATGCATCCTCAAATATAAATAATAAAGTAGTTGGAACAGAGAGTCTGAAATATCCCTTCCAGCTTTAAACTGACAATTTTTCTGCTGAGTTGGAAAACAAATAGTCGCATAATGCCAAAGAATAAGGACTTAATCAGGACGAGGGTATTTATCTTTTCCCATCTTCACCTCCTTAAGCTGGAGATCTGATTTGCCCAAAATTCTGTCCAAATGTTTTTGTGAAGATATACTTACTTAAAGAGATTGTCCATCAGGTATCTATAGTTGGGTTGACCACTTTCAGGCATAAAACATACAGCAAACACAACAATGGCATTTAATCCATCCCCATAATATCCTGGAAAATAAATTTTAAAAAATCACCAGGATGATTTTACTTTTTCAGAGGAAATCTGTACAGTTGACAGACAGTGGTTCACATTCCACAAATTTTTGGATCAAAAAGCATGGTTTCTTTTTTAACCTGAAATAGTCTGAGAAAGATCTTTAAATCCCCTCTTCTCAAAATAAGAGCAATAAAATCTGAAGAGGAAATGGTGGGCATAAAACCAGAAAACCAGTTAAAGTAGCATCATCAGAAAGCCAGACTTATTTTAGCAAATAGACAAATATGATATAATCCAAGCAGACATAAACCAAAAATATCTGCAATAAAACAATCTTATGAAATTTATGGTTAAAGTGGGTGTTTTTCAAAAAACAGTACAATGCCTAGCATTTTGTGGATTTTAGAGTGTTAAAAACTAAGAAGAGATTACATCTCTGACAATTCTAACAGAAGAAAAAGTGTTAGGGGCGCCTGGGTGGCTCAGTCGGTTAAGTGTCTGATTTCGGCTCAGGTCACGATCTCGCAGTTCCTGGGTTTGAGCCCTGCATCAGGTTCTGTGCTGACAGCTCAGAGCCTGAAGCCTGTTTCAGATTCTGTGTCTTCCTCTCTCTCTGCCCCTCCCTTGTTCACACTCTGTCTGTCTCTGTCTCAAAAATAAATAATCATTAAAATAAGAGAGAAAGTGTTAAAATGTGTATGTTTATTATAATCTCTAGATATTAAGCTGTAACCAGTAACGAACTGTTTTGCTTTAACTTTCATTTCTAGTGTTTACAAACACACACTGAAAAGGTTTAAACATTTCAAGTACATTAGTATCTTCAATATCTTTCTTAATCTCTTAGTCACAAAACACATTGTGATAATTCAGTAGGATAAAATGGCCCTAATTATTTTCCCCTAATCCAAATAAAGCTCTAGTCCTGAAAGATATTAGGTTTAAACCATAAGGCAGGTCTCACAACTTGTTTCCTGTGAACTAGCTGAATTAATGCAAATCTGTGGACTTCCTGATCCAGATTATCCTGTTTTGTTCATATGAATAAGATTAAATTGAGTGGAATAATGTAACTGCAAATATTCAAGTGATTTGTTTTCAGATGAATGAAGACTATAGAAATAAGGAGGAGAATGCATTTGGCAGAGAGTAAATTAAGTAGAAATGACTTTACATAAAAAACCCAATCTACTTAACCTATGTGGTCCCCTTTCCCGCACTAGGATTTCAGGTAATATGACATGTTCTAGAGAGTGACTTGCATTTTTTTCAATGTTTATTTTTGAGAGAGACAGAGAGACAGAGACAGAGACAGAGAGAGAGAGAGAGAGAGAGAGAGAGAGAGAGAGCGCACGCACGCACAAGTGGGGGAGGGCAGAGAGAGAGGGAGACATAGAATCCAAAGCAGGCTACAGGCTCTGAGCTGTCAGCACAGATCCCGACGTGGGACTCAAACTCATGAACCATGAAATCATGAACTGAAGACGGATGCTCAACAGACTGAGCCACCCAGGTGCTCCAAGAGTGAATTGCATTTGGACTACTATTAACATTTTGGCACTATTTACAGCGTATAGGTAAACTTCTGAACCTGGCACAGATGGATAGAAGTTGTAATTGTACTTCAATAGCTTTTCCTTTTGACTTGTGATTTCTCAAGAAACAAAAGCCTTATATTACTGGATATCCCACAAATATGGAAAGTTGGTGTTCCATAAGAATGAGGAATGAGTGGAATTTACTGCATTTGCAGTGTCAGGCAACCATTACAGCTGTCTAGTTCCAAAACAGTTTCATACCCCAAAAGGAAACCCAGAATCCAGTCAACAGTTGTTCTTGATTTCCCTCCCCAGCCCACTCCTGCTTACAGCCCCTAGTCTGCATTCCGTCTTTATAGATTTATGTATTCTAAATATTTCACATAAATGGAATCATATGTGACCTTCTGCATATAATTTATTTTACTTACGATATTTTTAAGGTTTTTTCATATTGTAGCACATATCAGTACTTCATTTCTTTATATGGCTGATTAATATTCCATTGTATGGATTATGCCACAAATTGCCTTTTTGTTCACTTGTTGGATAGTTGCATTGTCTCTATTTTTTGGCTGTAGTGAATAGTACTGTTGTGAACACATATGTATATGTATTTGTTTGATTGCCTTTCTATTCGTTCAGGTATATATCTAGAAGTGGAACTGCTGGTCATACACTATTTCTATGTTTTACTTTTGAGGAACTGCCAAATTGTTTTTCACAGAAACCTAACCATTTTACATTCCCACCAGCAATGTGTAAGGGTTCCAATTTCAGTACATCCATGTCAACACTTGTAATTTTCTTTTTTTTTTTCTAGCTATCTATAGGGTGTGAATCTGAATTAGTACTTCATTGTGGTTTGATTTACATTTTAATGGTAACTAATGATATGAGCACTTTTCCTGTGTTTGTTCACCATTTGTATATCTTCTTGGAGAAATGTGTATTCAGGTCCTTTGCCTGTTTTTAATTGGATTATGTCCTTTATTGGAAATTTAAAAAATACATACTTTAGTTAAAAAAAAAAAAAGAATGAGGAACGAACCAGTCCTGTACTTCATGGTAAAGCTATAGGATTTGTTTAGGGTTTTAAGGTAACGCCAGGTTTTACTCACACAACAGAAGACTAGTACAAGAATGTTCACAGCAGTTTTAATCATAATAACCCAAACTGGAAACTAACGTGTCCATCAAAAGAAAACTGAATAAGCCAACTGTGGTTAATCCACACAATGAAATATCACTTAGCAATAAAAAGGCATGAACGAGAGATACATGCAACAACATGGAGAAATCTCCAGAATATGCTCAGCAGAAGCAGCAGACAAAAGAATGTCTAACATATGATTCTAGTTACATGAAATTCTAGGACAAGAAATGTCATGGCGATAGACATTAGAATAGTGGTTACTGGGAATGGGGTATTCATTGGGAAGGAGTATGAGAGAATTTTGGGGGCAATGAGAAGCTCTACATGTCTCGAGGTATAGGTAACATGAGTATACGGGCATTTGTCAGAACTCACTGAATCTTACATTTCAAATTAGAGCATTTCTAAGTGAAAAAGCCCAAAAGAGGAAAAACAAATACGGTATGATATCATTGTATGTGGAATCTAAAAAAGCCTAACTTAGAAAGAGACCGGAACAGTGGTTACCAGGGGCAGGGGGAAAGAGGAGATGTTGGTCAAAGGGTACAAACTTCCAGTTATACTACGAATAAGTTCTAGGGACCTAACGTACTGCATAGTGACTGGAGTTAATAATACCATATTATGTACTCGGAAGTTGCTAACAGAGTAGATCATAAATGTTCTCACCACAAAAAAGAAATGGTAATCACTGCAATATATGTTGTATCATATCAACACATTTTACACCTTAAACTTACACAATGTTAGATGTCAATTATCTCACGAAGCTGGGACAAAAAAAAAAATATGCAAATGCTACAAAAAAGGATTACAGCATTTCACTGTATATAATTATAAATGGATACAAAGAGGAGAAAGTCTCAATTTTGGGGAGGTGTCGAGGCAGAGGGTGGAAGACAATTTTTGCTGCACACTCTTGTACCTTTTGAACATACTGTGTGCATGCACTAGTGATTTTTAAGTTTGGTTTTACCCTTTTACTTCACACCTGTTATATTTCTAAAATCACATAAGAAGTGCTTATCAATTATATTTTTTAACTCAAAGGAGAGTTTCTTTAAGCATTTACATTTCTGATATTGCACTAAAATATATGAACAATCTTTGAAAGCTGTTACCTCCGTGGCTGATAACTTTTTTATAGGGTTCAATTGCCTTCATATCAACCCTGTGGTCCTGTTCTCCAATTCTGAACATACGCCAGCGTCGTCCATCTTCTTTTTCCTCTGCTGCTGTGTATTCGGTAATTGAGCCTTTCCTAATAATTTCAGTAGTTTTGGGCTTTGGAAGATCATCTGTCAAAATAAAAGGTTTTTGAATCACAACTGTTATATATAAATAATAAAAATAAAATGGCATGTTAACCACTTTACTATCTAATTAGATTGTTCAGAGAATTTTTCATTATACCTTCTGTGGAATTTTAAGTATTTCTTCTATAATAGAGAAAAAGGCTTGTTCTTCATAGGAGGCCATTTTATGTTTTTGAAAAACATGGTTAACTTTTTTTGTATTGCTTTTTTCAGAAGGCACCTCATCACCATGCAGTGTATATTCATGAGTCCAAAAAAGAAAATTCACACAGCCATCAAAATCTTAGGATATTGGCCATACAATGTTCTTCTAGATTCTATTTACAACATTGTTCTTGGTAGTTACCACTATAAGTTATTCACAGAAACTGAGGGCAAACTGGATTTTGTTATTGAGCACATAAATTACTCCCCAAACATTGTAATACCAGATAGAAAGTGGTTAACTGGTCAATGATTATTTCTCATTTTATCAATTTTATTAAGCATATATTTACTGAAAATTTTCTGATGTGTACATGCAAAAGTCCAATATTTTAAATCGACATTAGCCAAAGCAGAAGCACCAATGATTAGGTGTAATTCATATTTCAAGATTTCATTTTAGCAGATTTTAAATGAAGTAATGATTTTCAAAATTTTAGTATCATAATCCTTACCAAAAGATGGGGGAGGGGGGACCTACTGCATGTTAGTTGTTTGTTTCCAAGATAAAGCTGTTAACGGAAAATATCCTTCCAGGAAATGACTACAGCAGCATTAAAGAAAGAAGAGACAAAACACATAGGCAGAAAACTATTTCAGTATCTTTTAAAATATTGCTATAACTGGACTGCTTAGTGAACCAGTAAAACAGGGGAGAAAAAAGGAACAAAGATACAGCATATCAAGGATCTTATTCTTAACTGCAGATAAGACACATAGTGCCAAACACTGCTTTGAAGTGAAAACCATTTTAAGGATGGAACATACAAACAAGTATATAAAGATACTGTACACAGCAATTATGTAATTAAAGAAAGCATCCAAAGCAAAACACATGCCAATTCCTTTGAATTCTAAATAACTAATAATAAGGAACATAAAGTTTGAGGACTAAGAGCATACACAATTCAGGCTGGTTGTTTACACAGTGTACCAGTATCAGGCAAACCTCACTAAAAAAATCTCTTCAAATCCCTAACGACTTTTAGCATATTCCCTAAATCACATGTCTCTTCAAAGTTTTTTTTTCATTAATCTTCTGAATAAAAGAATATGCCATAATTATCAAGCAGTATTTTGGAAGCAACATGAGAAAACATAACTTTACAATACTGGGCAATTAAGAAAAATGAGACCACCTGTGTAATCTACAAAAAACAGTTTTGAAAGCCATGAGAACATTCAGTGTTAGCAGTATTTCACATCTCAGTAACAAATGCAGTAGGAATTTTAAAGAACATTATATTTCAACAAAATCCCTTTGTGATAGATTTTGGGTTCCTGCTCAAGTTTTAAGTTTTCCTAATTATCCTAATATGAGACTGCTATCCAAAAAACACAAATGCTTATAGAGACAAACATTCATTAATAAAGGTTAGATAAAAACAATGAAGCATTTACCTTCCCACTCAAATTCATTACTGTTCTCCGATGGCGTGTCTAGGCCATCTAAGTCAATCTCCCCACTTTCATCCAAATCGTCTGACAGCACAGAGCCATCACTAGGATCCAGGGTCAGGCTAATGTCTGGCGCCATGAGTTTCTTTCTTACTTTATTTCCATTAAGTTCTAGTGAACATGGAATGGGTAAGTTAAAAAAAAAAAAAGAAAAAGAAAAGAAAAGAGAAAGTGAAAAATAGATTAGAAGGAATGCTTACATGCTCAAGTTGAGTAAGAGAAAAATTTTGATCACTCCATTCTTGAGAAAAATAACATTAACCAAACACAATCCCGAAGTATTAATTTACAAACTTTGGACTTTGGTCATTATTGTTTCTCTGGCAAGGCAAGACGACATACCCCAACAAGGATGTATCTTTTTAAATGACAGACGCTGACCTTATAGTCAACTCTTACTACTATAAAAGATCTCCTCTAACCTTTTTATTGTAGAAATTTCCAAAATCCAAGGGGATGTCTTTGGAAAGTTAAAATTCCAAAGCATTCCAAAATACTTTCTTAAACATTTAACTTATTCTTTGGCTCCCAATAATAGAACAAAAAATGAGTATGTATTTTTTTTTTTTTTTTTTTTTTGCTTGACAAAGAAATGTGTTCCAAAACAGCACAAAGTCTATCATTTCATAGAAACCAAAGTGTCAAGTTCTTACCAGGCTGGCTCTCTGGTCCAGTTACAGCTAATACATCTGCTTCCATACTATCATCCTCTGGTAAAGGTCTAGAAGACACAGACATAATTTTTAATTCACAAATTAAAAACTTTTCTTCGAAGTTCAAAGAACTATTAAAAATATCTTATAGAAGCAATTATGTGGAAAACTGAATAGAGTGGTTTCTTAAGCTTCAAAAATTTACAAACCACTTTTCAAGAAACAAAAATTCAGACGTTGGAGATGACTTACGTATTTAAATAAGTTAACACATAAAAACAGATATAAATTCCTTATGTAATTGCTCTTAAATAAAATCATAAAACTATTCTAAAAATTATAAAAAGCCTAAAAATATACATAATTCAAATTCAGGAATTTAATGTGACATATGATACAATGGGTGATGAAGGTAAACTTAATCCCTCAAATGGGAATATGGTAATGATGGCTACAATTCTTCTGAGCCCAGTATTTCTACAATGCTATCGTCACCATGTATTATGCAATGACTGAGTACTCCCACCAGCTGTCCATATTCCCACTGCTAAGGGACCTTTCCCGTCCCATGCACTGGGATGGTCTTCTGACCAGGAAGGTATGGAAGCATCATTTGAATATGAGATCTGCCTCTGCCCTTTTTCTCTTAATCCAGCTGGTGCCAATACCGTTGTAAACACAAATGCAAATATATCAAGGTAGCAGGCCAGATGATCTTAAAAAAACAAAAACAAAAACACCCCTTAAAACTTATTAAATAATAAGTTTTTTCTTGAAACAGAAGCACAAAATTTAACAACCCTTACAGACATTTAAGGACTCCCTTCTTCCAGGAACCCAATAGACTCTAAGAAATACCATATAAAAGCATTTTTTTTTAAATAATAACAACAATTTTGAAATTTAAATCTTGAAAACAAAATGAAAGATTATAGAAGATCACATATATTTAGTTGGAAAAGAAGATACAAGAGAATTCATCTAAATGTTGGAAAGGAGCTCTCATTTTCTAGTATCAAATGAATACCTTTCAATACTGAGCTTCTTTTTTTTTTTTTTTTAAATGTTTATTTGTTTTTGAGACAGAGAGAGAGAGGGCATGAGGTAGGGAGGGGCAGAGAGAGAGGGAGACGGAATCCAAAGCAGGCTCCAGGTTCTGAGCTGTCAGCACAGAGCCCGACGCAGGGCTTGAACCCACAAACCACGAGATGATGACCTGAGCCAAAGTCAGATGCTTAACCCACTGAGCCACCCAGGTGCTCCTCAATACTGGGCTTCTTTAAAAAACTCAATATTCATTTAGTAAGTGACATTCAAATAAAGAGATCTGAAGTTTTGTTTTAAATTTGTTTTCTTTTAAAAGTATTGCTCACATTGGAAAATCTTCATCTTGCCATTCTTCCTTAAGTTCTACACCTTCCATCCTCAGCTTAGATTCAATATCACCTACAAGCTCCTGATAATCCAGAGAGCCAATGTCCTGTGAAAAGAGAAAAATTTATAACAACATATCTTCCATGTTATTTTTTATCTGCTGAAAATGTGTAATTATCTTCTACCTTAGTTCACACCTCTACCCTGCTCATGAAATCAATTTAGTGGGTTTCAACTACCATTAAAAAAAAAAAAAAAGAGAAAGAGAGAGAATAAAAACAAAGTGTGTGTGTGTGTATATATAAACATATATATATATTCTAGTAAAGTCAGTGTTATTTGTAGTAAGTGTATTATACAGTGAAAATATTTGTTTTGTTTTCAGTTACATATATGCACGTGTATCCCAGGATGTGATTTAAATTTTATTAAGTATTGTGAATTATGCAAAAACAATTTGTGGGGGAAGGCATACTGAATAAAAGTAAATATATTCTGTACTCTAGACCCCATAATTAAATTTCTGTTCTCTGGATGGAACCTGATTCTAGAAACTGATAGTAAATCGCATTTATACTCACGATGGCAGTAAAGCCGAGTGATATGTGTGCTGTATTTTTTTAAGACTAAAGTATAATTAACATTTTTGAATTGAAGTATAATTAACACGTGTGTTGTTTTCTCTATTTCCTTCTATAGTTCCAATGCCGTAATTCCAGATCCATTTAAAGAAGGCTATTCAGTAATTATCCAGTAATTAATTTTGATTTGCTTCATATCTACGCTAAACTTTTCTCATACAGTTCAGCGTAAGTTTTTAGACACTTAGTGAATATTTCTACTGATGCATCTACATGTGTTAACCTACGCCATTAAATTTTAGTTTCTCCAAGGAAGGGTGTGGGGGCCAACATCCTTATTTTACAAATTGAAGAACCTAGAGATTGGTTTGGTTGATGGAATAAGAAATAGACATTTAAGTATATTATTTGAGGGGCCATAAAGATCAACTGGTTAATGAGTGCAACAAAAAACTGTGACAACTTTAGGGGAGAAGAGGTATAAATGAGTATTCAATTTCAATTACATTAGAGCAAGTCAACAGATGACTAATGTTATTTTTTAAAAAGCAGTAAGACATGTATTTCTTAAGAGAGAAAGTATCACTAGAAGTAGTAAAAGCCCAAAAGCAAAGTGAAAAGTGGCTGGTCCCAGTAAAAGAAAGAGGGTGAGATGGGAAGAATGACTGATGCTTTTCATAGTAAATCCTAACCTATTTGACTTTTAAAATCTTGTGCATGTAACTTTTAAAAATACTTATCAAATAAAACAAATGGTGCCAGTCATTCCCATTCATTTCAATCAGTCTTCTAAAACAACATGGATGGATTTCAAGGATATGATGCTAAGTGAAATAAGCCAGTCAGAGAATGACAAATACATCATATGTGGAATTTAAGAAACAAAACAAATGAACGAAGTAAAAAGAGATAAACAAAACCCCCTGAGTCTTAAATATAAAGATGGGGAGCTGGGTGAGGGATGGGTGAAGGGGATTAAGAGACACTTAACATGATGAGCACTGAGTCACGTACAAATTGGCTGAATCACTCTACTATACACCCGAAACTGATGTAACACTGTTAATTATACTGGAGTAAAAAAATAAAATTAAATAAATAAATAAATAAGTACATAAAACAAAGACATGGTCATGGTTTATGGTTGCTTTATCTGCCGTCATTACAACAGTCAAAAGACATACAAAGTTGTAGAGAAAAAGCATTATGTTCCAGGACAACAATAAAATTACACTGGCAATTTTGTAAAGTGTTACATCCCACATGGTAAACTAAATTTATATCTCTGCCAAGTGAATTCTTACTTATGCTCAAAGAAAGGTTTCACACATTCTCAAGAGGTTTAAATTTTCGAGGACACACTTTCAAGTACCAAAAAAATGGCAAATGCTATCTTTTCCTCACCAACATATTTACTTGGAAAACTCAGTATTTATACACAGGAGTAACGGATTTCTAATTCTCTGGGCAAACAGTGAGCTAGGCAATGTTGAGCAGAGAAGAAAATAAACAGAAAAGGGATTCCTACCTTCCCCATCTCTTCTATAAAGAACACAGAACTAGTGTAGAAGACCCCAAAAGTATGGTCAAGAAGCCCAAATACTTAATGCTTATTGCCCTGGAAACTGATGCTCAGGAAGCTGAAACACTCTATTAATAAAGGTTTAAAACCATCTCTTCCAAATTTTTAATGTTTTCCTCAATGTTTTCTCAAGGCTTTTATAATCCCTCGAAAGTGAACTAATATACTTCCTAAATTCAATAATCAGAAAAAGTTTTATTTTGTCTCACCTTTTTGCCGAGTGTTGGAAAAATATGAGGATGTTCTTGGTGTCTTTTTCAAACATCCCACATACTCAGAAAAATATTCACCATCTCAACTGAAAGTTGCTATCACTATATTCCCAACACCTAGCACAGTGCCTGGCACAGAAGCCTGTAAATATCAGTTATAAGAATAAATATTTAATTGTACGATATGGCACTGGATAGCAAGCCTTTGTTTTGCTCTATCCTTTAGGCTTATTTTTCTTATTAAGCTACATAAGTAGGCTTTCTGTTGTTTTACCCCTCAAAAGGAGAAAATATGTAATCAGTGAAATTTGGGAAGACAAACCATGTCCTTTAGGTCCTCTACCACTGCAACAGGTCTATCACTAGAAAAGAACTTATCTACACAATAGAGAGCCTGTGTCCTTCAGATGTCTCAGCTGATTCATTCAATTTGTACTTCAAAATCATGAAGTACATGATGTTAATACACACAGCACATGGACACGGATATTTTAGTTTGGGGATAATTTTTTTAAGCTAGTTAAACAGAACCTAGGAGGAGAGATAAAGATAGATTCACTCTTTACCATTTCATCATGAATTTTAGAGAGAAAAGTATACTAGGTAGATAAAAAGTTTAAACAATTCAGGGAATATTGTTCTTGGAAGCACTTAATCATCAGCAGCTGTAAGAACAGGAAACAAACAAGAAAGGAGCAATATAAGCACAAACACTTTGAAGGAAATCAGGACATTGCTGACTCACAAGTTAACTGTGGCTGTTTCCCATTTTTTGTTCATAGATTTGGTAAATTAGAATGGGGAAATAACACTTTAAGATGCCATTTGTTAAAACAACCTAATGCAACAGGAATAACTTGATTTCTCAACAGCTTGTGGTACAGGGCGCACATCATTACTTAACGCCAGTTATCAGTGGAAGTCATAGAGATAAATTCAGAACAGTGCTGACCTCAATGAGGTTGAAAATCAAGGAGAATGGATTTCCTCCTGACAGCCTCTGGAGGCAGTTGTAGTGGTAAATTCAAACAAGATTAAGAAGGAGATTTCCCTGTGCAATTCAATACTGAAAACATTAAAAGCAAAAATTAAATATTAAAATCGTATTCACAGCCATCTGAGTTATAAATTATAATCTTACATTGCAACTTTACTATTATGTAGTTTAACAGTTCGGCTGAAACAGGTGCTAGTAACCACCATCTATGCTGAAATCAATTGTAGTTGGCAGAAGGAAATGCCCAGGCAAGCCTTTCATTTCCGACTTAAACGAAAGGGCTTCATTCTAAATATTTATGTTCACTTTGTCCTGTGAGGCTGGCAATACTGGTAGCACTATAGGAAAATACTTTAAGCCAAGTTATACGTTTACAAAGATCACCAGAATACCTCCGGAAAAATCTTACATGCTTGTCACCACTTCCTGGAGAGCAGGATCATGCAGGGGTTTTTAAGAATGAAATGACACAATGACATATCACCTTACCTTACAGCTATGAGAATGGCCATTCTCAATTCAACAAGAAATATCAAGCGTTGGTAAGGGTGTGGAGAAAAAGAAGCCCTGTGCACTGCTGGTAGGAATGTGAATTGGTGCAGCCACCGTGGAAAACAGTATGGAGGCTCCTCAAAAAATAAAAAACAGAATTACTGTATCACCCAGAAATTCCACTTCTGGGTGTTTATCTGAAGGAAACAAAACCACTATCTCAAAAAGATATATGCAGCCTCATGTCCACTGTGGCATTATTTACAAAAGCCAAAGTATAGAGGCAACCTAAGTTTTCATCTATAAATGAATGGATAAAGAATTTGTGGCACAAATATAGAATGGAATATTATTCAGCCATAAAAAGAATGAAATCTTGCCAGCTGGGACAAATGGATAGACCTTGAGGGTATTATGCTATGTATAACAAGTCAGAGAAAGACAAATACTATACAGTCTTACTTATATGTGTAATCTTAAAACCCACACACGCACACGAAGTTCACAGATGCAGAGAACACTGGTTGCCAGAGGGGAGGGGGGTTGGAGGAGCGGGTAAAATGGGTGAAGGAGGTCAAAAGGTACAAACTTCCAGTTATAAAATAAATCCTGAGGAGATAATGTGCAGCATGGTGATTATAATTAATAATACTGTATTGCAGATCTGGAAGATGCTAAGAAAATAATTCTTAAAAGTTTTCATCACAAGATAAAAATTTTTAACAATATGTGGCAATGAATGTTAACTACACTCATTGTGGTGATCATTTCTCAATATATAAAAATATCAAATCATTACTGTATGTACATCTCAAACCAATATAATGTTATGTGCCAATTATACCTCAATTTAAAAAAAGAGCAAAATGAGATACTCTATCAGAAATGTTAACACAAAATTCAAGAAAAATTACAATGATCGGACTCTTCTCAAAACTGTGAAAATAAAGCAAAGAAGAATTATGCCACTTATAAACAGTACTTAAAATTTTTTTTAGCGTTTATTTTGAAGGATAGAGAGAGAGAGAGAGAGCGAGCGAGCGAGCGAGAGGGGGCAGAGGAGCAGGGAGGGGCAGAGGGAGAGAGGGAGACAAAGAATCCAAAGCAGGCTCCAAGCTCTGAGCTTTCAGCACAGGGCCTGACATGGTGCTCAAACTCACGAACTGTGAGATCATGACCTGAGCCAAAGTTGGACGCTCAACCGACTGAGCCACCCAGTGCCCCTAAACAGTACTTTTTTTTTTTTTTTTTAAAAAGTCTGTTTATTTTGAGAGAGAGGGAGAGAGAGAGTGAGGGTGGGGGAGAGAGAGAGAGAGAGGGAGAGAGAGAGAGAGACGGAGAGAGAGGGAGAGAGAGAGGGAGGGAGAGGGGGGAGAGGGGGAGGGGGAAAGAGAGAATCCCAAGCAAGCTCCCCCAGTGCAGAGCCTGTTATGGGGCTGGATCCAATGAACCATGAGATCATGACCTGAGCCAAAATCAAGAGTTGGATGCTTCAGTGACTGAGGCACCCAGGCACCCCCAAACACTACTTTTATTATCTGTATGCAGGACATACTGGAGATGCTCTAACTTTTACAAAGATTGAAGTCTAATACTGACCTCTTTATTGTAGTTACAAATATATATTTTTATTATTTTTGACAGAGACAAAGAGCAAGGGAGGGGCAGAGAGAGAGAGAGAGACAGAGAATCTCAAGCAGGGAGGGGCCTGAACCCATGAGCTGTGAGATCATAACCTGAACAAAAATCAAGAGTCAGGCACTTAACTGCCTAATCAACTAAGCCACCCAGGCGCCTCTGTATTTACAAGTGTTAGCTGTAATATAAAATTATAATTTTGAGGGGGACCTGGGTGGCTTAGTCGGTTCAGTGACCAACTCTTGATTTCCACTCAGGTCATGATCTCACGGTTCAGGAGACTGAGCCCAGTGTAAGCGTGGAGCCCTCTTGGGATTCTCTCCCCCTCCCGCCCGTCCTTCTCTCGCTTGTACTTTCCCTCTCTCAAAATAAATTAGTAAACTTAAAAACAGATAACTTTGGAATATTACTATCATCATATTCTACTAGTAATCTCCTTTATACCATGTAAGCTTAATAAGACATTTTCCATCTACTGTCGATCAAGGTTAACTTTTAGGAAATGGCTATATATACTTCCATTTTTAGATGCCTTCCTGCATCCCTGCTCCTACTGTAGATTCAATCAAGAGAACTACTTTCCTTTTCACATTTACTAACCACTTGTACATTCATCATCCCATATGTTCCAATCAAAAACTTCTGCAAGGTATAAAACATTGGTGTTATTATCACCGTTTCTTTCTTACATGTGAGGCAAATGACACTACATCCTGGTTCCCAGATTAAAGGTGGACTATTACAGCACACTCTCCAGTTCACTGACAACTTTATACAGAATAAGCCTGTAATGCCAGATTTGGTTACATTTAACTTCAAAGGTCCTCTAATGCTTAAAGACTACAATAGCACTGATTGATGATAATCTAGTTCAAGTTCCACGTTTGCAGAAGTGGACCAGTCATACTTCCTGAATAAGCCCAACAATGTTAGGCTGCAATTGAGGAGGTTATAAAGGCTAAGAATAGTTTGGAGAAAAGGAAAAATGCCAAGAACTAAGTAAAAGATGTGCAAGATCATCAAGAAGATAAACCAACCTTATCCATATACAATTTGCAGAAATTCTTATAAAATTTTAGAGAAAGAATACGTTTAATTGAAAAAGTTAAGTAATTATGCATTAAGAGAAACAGAGATCCTAATCAAAAAAGATGAGGACGAAAAAAGCAACACTAAAATGCAATCCCACACTGAAGCTAAATATAAGGAAGGCACTATGATTACCAGGATGAACAGGGCAAAAGCTGGGCTCTCAAAGAGCTCCCGGAACAGGCAGACAAGGGAAGTTTCAAAGCAACGTAACAGACCCGAATAAATTCCTGATTTAACGTGAGATGATCTATCTTGATCTCAAGCTGCATCAGCTAAACCCAGGAAACGCAAACCAACAAGCAAAAGGTGAAGTCTGAATCTACGCAGGAATTAGGCTTTTCACACAGCAAGGTCTACGAAAGCTTTCGCTACAAATGTCGCTTCCGTGTCTATTCCTCGAGGATATGAGGCACATCAGACGTCCAAGTTTCTTTGTTCTGCACCAGGACTGACGCTGGTCTTAAATACGAGACCAAAGCGGCCCGATCACCGCACCCAGACCAAGGTGTGTGCAAGGAGGGGCTGGAAAGGGGCAAGTTCCATCCCGAGCACAACAGCACAAACGGAAAAGGGGTAGCGGGGGGCGGGCAAGGATGGGAAAGGCCAGCAGGAGCCGAGCCAAGGGCGGGGGCCTCAGGTGGGTGGGGATCCGGGAAGCGCCTCCCGGGCAGATTCCAAGGCGCCCCTTACACCAGGACACTCTGTGGGCTTCCTCTGTCGGGCTGTCGGGTGGACCAGCGCCCCTCAGAAATCCGCCCCAGGCCTGCTTCCAGCCCAGGCCCGCGGTGCCTAGTCTTCCCGGGCCGCACTCACCCCCGAGGAAGCCTTGGCCCCCTCGTCTTCTTCGCCCTTCCAGGCCGGCGACGTGGGGCTGACGGCCAGGTCGCAGGAGGTAGCACCGAGAGGAGCCCGCTCCCCTCGGACAGCAGTGGAGACCCGGGCCCAACCCCTTGGCTACAGCTGCAGCGGCAACAGCTGACCCGGATGCAGAGCGCCGCCCCGGCGGAAGTGGTAGTATCCCGACCTTCTTCAGGCGGAGGCGTGGCGTCTTCTCGCAGCCGCACAGCCCTCGCCCCGCCCCCTCAGCTGCCGCGGACGCACGCCTGCGCACAAGCGCCTGCGGGGAGCCAGGCCTGCCAGCGCGTCTGGCGGCGCTGCTCGTCCAGCTGCCGGCTCTCGTCCCTCGAGTCTCAAAGACCACTTTTTACACTCGTATGTTGGCTTTATGGACCGTTACAATACTTTTGTAGCGTAAGATGGATGAAAATAGGGGAGGAAAAATATCCGAGGCCTCATTTTGGGGAACTAAATAAACCTCAGAAGAATCCTTGGCACTGTGCTGCCCAGAATACATGTAGAGCAGCTTAGTTTTTTGAATTAACAGTTAGTTGTGGAGCATGCTCTGGTAAGATAAAACAAAAATATGAGAGACATTTTATTATTAGAGTCAACAGCCATAACATTTCCTGTAAAATTACCATGAAGTTTTTCAAACGCTTACTCTCAATTTCTGTACCCGGCTCCCTGTGCATCGGTACCAATCAGTTCTCGGAAGGGCCCCGCTCTGTGGATCATACTTTGAATAGCAACGCTGCTCTACAGCTTCAAGGAACTCGGATTATTTGGGGAATATAATAATCCCTCTCAGATTACATACAGTACATTCCTACAAAGGCGCAGCAGTCAACTGTTTGGGCGGTGCATTTGGGAATGGGGGGAGGGTGGTTGAGGGGAACAGAAAAGTTCAAACATTTAAATCATTGATCCAAAATGTAACTCCCGGGTTTACATTCTTTTGATAACATTTACTCACTGTTGGCAGGTGGTTAGAATCTCTGTGTCTCATCTATAAAAATAAGGAAAAAACAACTTCACAGGATTTTTGGAAGATAAAGTCATATTTATCAGAACAGTGCGTGACATACTTTAATCAGATATGTTAGGTATTATTTTCCCGCTAGCAGTTTTATTAAATAGCTGACAGAGAAACCAAAACTGATCAGCTGGTACAGAGCTTTAAACAACGTCTTGGATCATGCTTATGTAAGCGATTCCATCTTCAGTTACAGATTTTTCATAGTTCCATAGTTTGCTTATTTCAGTCCCGCAATGAGTAGCCTTCCTCACAGGGTGGCAGCAAATCATTTGAAATCATATACAGTTACGTGATTTTTGTTTTGTTTCGTTTTGTTTTGCAGTCCTTGGTTTCTGTTTCGTTTCAGTAATCTCACTGTTTAATAAGCTCGGTCAGTGTTTCCTTTAGTTTTGAATAATCCATTCTATGATTTATCTTTTTATTCCCATCTCATGAATTATCCATACTTCCTGCTGAAACATTAGAAACTATAGATAAGGCAAAAAAGATAGTCACTGCTCATACATTTATGCATATCCTTTCAGATTTTTGTATACATAAAACTACATAAATAGCACATACATGCTTTTATAAAAATGAGATAATGTACCTAATAGTTTATAATCTCTCTCTTTTTTTTTTTTTTCATTTAAAAATATATCCTGAATTCCTTTTTAGGTCGCTAAGTATATTTCAACACCATCATTTTATGTATTAACAATTCCAATTGACAATTAACAATTCCAACAATTAACAATTGACAATTGAACATTTAGGTTGTTCTATTATTTTCAATAATGAAAAACCACACTTCATAGAATGTACAAAAACGTCAGAAGTATAAGACTAACTGATTTTCAAACAACATACTAGTTATATTTTCAAATAATATGCTCAGGATATTTCCCTTCAACTTTTAGGTGATATGCCTTTAAGCAATGGATACAACTGTTAGGGGTGGGGGAAGTATAATTAAGACAGTTTTCCTTGAGTTAACAGATTAAAAAAAAATTTTTTTTTAAATGTTTTATTTATTTCTAGGAGAGAGAGAGACAGCGTGAGCAGGGGAGGGTCAGAGAGAGAGGGAGTCACAGACTGAAACAGGCTCCAGGCTCTGAGCTGGCAGTCAGCACAGAGCCCGACGCGGGGCTCGAACCCACGAACCGCGAGATCATGACCTAAGCGAAAGTCGGACGCTTAACCGACTAAGCCACCCAGGCGCCCCAGAGTTAACAGATTTTTTAGACAATCTGTAGTATATTTTTACAACCATTTGTTTTCTACTATGGGTGTCCTTGAATAGGCAGATATTTAGAATCTTAAAAATTGAGGGGCGCCTGGATGGCTCAGTCAGCTGAGACTCCGACTTCGGCTCAGGTCATGATCTCGCAGTTCCTGGGTTTGAGCCCCACTTCAGGCTCTGTGCTGACAGCTCGGAGCCTGGAGCCTACTTCAGATTCTGTCTCCTTCTCTCTCTGCTCCTTCCCTGCTCACACTCTGTCTCTCTCTCAAAAGTAAATAAAGATTTAAAAATATTTAACAAAAAATTGGAAAGTCATTCAGAAGAAGAAAGGGTAGTTTCCAGAACCCAAAGTAAAAGGTATCATTTGGAAAGTGATATATTTGCTTGGAACCACCATCAACCATTTCCCTGTGGTTTTCGGTTTTGGTACTATGTTTAAATAGGCCCTCCTGGGGCACCTGGGTGGCTCAGTCAGTTAAGCTTCCGACTCCGTTTCAGCTCAGGTAATGGTCTCTGGGTTTGTGAGTTCAAGCCCCACGTCAAGCTCTGCACCAGTAGTGCAGAGCCTGCTTGAGATTCTCTCTCCTCTCTCTCTCTGCCCCTCCTCCTCTTGTGTACTCTGTCTCTCTAAAAATAAACTAAAAATAAAAAAAAAGGGTCTTCCTCACCCTAAAATTACACAAGTAGTTAATAGTTGTTTATAGTTTTATCTTTTTAAAAATACAAACATTTACTGCAATAGGAGTTTTGTATATTTGCTTATGATATGAGGTAGGGAATCTGATTTTACCAAACTGACAAACTAGTTTGCCTAACGTCATTTATTGAATAATCTATTAATTACTGAACCTGACTAGGACTCACTCAAATGAAAGTTTACTTTCAAAGATGTCATCTTAGGTTACTCACTTCATCCACGTATCCAATCACAAATCTTTCACCAAACCTTTGTGTACATTCACAAACCATCACTGAGCAAACCCTCATTGAACAGTATTGGGAGTCAGTACTGTCGGTCCCTAAGGGCATAGATGATAAAGACAGTGTCTGCCTTCAAGGAATTCACAGACTAGACAGGGAGAGGGACAAAGGAACACGGTGAAACAACTTGGGGGCTCGAAGTGATATTGGACTTCCAAGGGACAGCTAAATAGAAGGGAACTAAACGCAAGGTGGGAGAGGAGTGGGAGGTGGGGTCAGTAAAGGAAGACTTTTTGGAAGGAGGTGATCTAGAGCTTAGTAGTAAAAGGAGAATCTTCTAAGCTGAGGGAATGGCATCTGCAAATGCACAGAGGCTTCTAGGACCAACAGTGTTCTTCACGACTGGGGCCCAAGCTGTGGGAGGATGAATGGGTGTGAACGGCCAGCAACAAAATTAAGCCATGGAAGGGGGCGCTTTTAAACGCTAAATATTTGGTCAGAGCCAATGTGATGAGCCACACAGAAAAGCAATCAATTATTACTTTATAACTGCGTTCTAAAAGAAGAGATTGAAACATGTCCCTTGCAATGACAACATGATGAGGAGAAGTTCTGAGAGAGCCACTTGGAAAGAGGCAATATTCCTTTGAATATATATTTCAGGATGTGTGTTAAGATTATTCATGTTACTTTGTCATACTTCATATATCAAAACAAAAGCACTTAGCCAAAAGAGACTTGCAGAGTACTGAGTCTATACCTGCTTCTCACCCTTACTGCAAGGTATTTGTAACTACAATAAAGAGGTCAGTATTAGACTTCAATCTTTGTAAAAGTTAGAGCATCTCCAGTATGTCCTGCATACGGATAATAAAAGTAGTGTTTGGGGGTGCCTGGGATCAGGGAGGTAGGAGGAGGGATGAAGAAGACATTTCAGACAATGCTAAGCAAGTGCTTGGCGTAAGTTCAAATTTTAGAAGGCAGCATGTACATCAAACAAAACTCTTGAATAATGCTGCACTCCCCACTGTATGATTTTATAGACGGATTGTTATTCTTGCTTATGAGCATATAAATTCAGTGAGGTTCGGCAGCTCAGTCATAATTTTTGAAAAAAAAATGAAGTCTCCTTTTCACGTGGGCTGAAGATGTCTTTGCTGGTTGAGCTTGAGGGTAAAACTGGATACAATTACGTATTCATTTAATTATTCATAACGTGAGACTGTAATGCATGTATATATATTTTTCACTTACTCACTTTATAAAATTCTAAACTAAACCTGGCAGCAGTTTCCTCTTTGGCATGGTGACAAGTTTCTTTCTGACAATGAGCCATTAAAGACATAATCCCAGAGAGAATTTGTGCTTCCCTACTTCTGAAAATGAAATTGGACCGCACACATATATTACACATCACTGGTGCAAGGTGCTTCCACACTTCACAGAGCGCAGCACACCTTTTTGAGAAATGTTTCCATACGCAGAATTAAATTATGGCCATTTAAGAGGAAAACTAGGCTAATTTGCCAAAGAATTTTAGTCCACGGGACTTCTTCATCTCTTTCAGGGAGATAGGTTTTGGGCTGAAGTCATGTGAGAGCAAGAACTCAGATCTGGACTGAGTCCTGTTTGTTGAAGATGAGAGAAGATAGGCATTTCATTTAACGTAAGTTAGAAAAGTCTAGCACTACTTTAGATAACTCATCAAAACTAACGTTGTGAACAAATCTTAGAGGCCACATTCAAGTCGTCTGTGAAACAGTTTCTGCAATGTCATAAAAGAAATAACAAATATGACTTTAAAAGTATCTGAGGCTATACATTTTATGTTATAAAAGAACAAAATTTGGCCAAATCATACCAACAAGTAAATTGGACATTATGGTTGACATTTGGAAAGAAGATGGACAGAGAGCCACCCACCCTGAATAGGGATCATTACAAAAAACTGCTCCCCTTATTAATTAATGCTCTTGCAAAAGTACTGAGACAGAATCGCCGTGCTTGGTTTATTACTAAAATAACGATTAGTTTTGAAGAGGGCAGATTTCACTCTCTTTGTCTCAGTATGACATCTATATTTAGAAACATAGAGATAAGTGACAGCCTCCAATTAGAAAAATGCTGTTTGATTCATTGTTTGATGATGATGATGATGATGATGATGATGATGATGATGATGTTTACCAGTGATAATGCTTTTCAAATTCTTCCTGGGTGGGGTAAATAAAAGTGAGGATTTTCCAAGGTCATCCAGATTAATACAAAATTACATAGAATACTGTCATTCACTAAAGCATTCATCATGTGTTTTGCATCTTTAGAATCAAAATACAGTCTTATTTGTCTCAAAAAAAGTGTGTTTCAAAATGCACAAAGAATTGTTGGGTAAATTGGGAATTACATTCTATTTAACAAAGCAAAGTGCAAACATGGCTCTATGTAAGGCAAATGCACTTTTATGCAATTTAATACACATATAAACATTAAAAGGTGATATCATCTAGTTCACTACTGCAATAGCCTGCATGTTCTACAAATGCACTCCCAAAAATACTTTACTTCCTAAAAGTAATTATTTCAACTGAGAGACTCTAGGTCATTTATATTTTAAAACAGCACAGGTAAAAGTGCAGGTAAAATATACTGACTCAATTCTCTTTAATGAATGGCAGTACAATGAGGAGAAAATATTAATATTGTAACATTATTTTTCATTTACCTGGTTCCTTTAGGATACTTAACGACAAATACTTTTTTCCCCTACATAATTGCTAAAGCACCAAATTATACTCACTGAGAAAAAGACAGACACGTTTCAGTTTCAGGTATGTACGTATGGAATGGGGAGACATGAAATGACAGAAGTTTACCATGAATCATCAGCTTTAAAAGATCCTTAGTCTCTAAAATTCTAGATTTTTCTTCATGGAACACTAATTTTTCAGCAGGTCACCCATTCATATGATGGACTTTTCATATACATAAATGTGAGGTGCGATTCCATGAGACAGGGCCCTTACCCAAGCACTATTTACAAAAATCGTATCTCATATGATTGGTGTGTAGTTTGGGATATGAGAGAGTATGGGACGAATTTAAATCAATAAGATGACTAAGGCCTGAAATTACATTAGTCTTTGTTAATTAACTTGTGACACTGATTTATGTTAAAATGCAATTATTTTTCATAGAGGGTTTAACACATAAACTCTATGCTAAAATGGAAGGCCAGGGACCGGACTGGAATTAGGAGAGGCATTTGAGTCCTTACTCTCCTACAGTCTGAGACCTTGGGCAAGTTCTTTATCTTCTTCTTCTTTTTTTAAATTTCTTTTAACGTTCATTTATTTTTGAGACAGAGAGACAGAGCACGAGCTGGGGAGGGGCACAGAGAGAGGGAGACACAGAATCTGAAACAGGCCCCGGGTTCTGAGCTGTCAGCACAGCCTGATGCAGGGCTTGAACCCATGGACCACAAGATCATGACCTGAGCCAAAGTGGGTCGCTTACCCAACTCGTACCCAGGCACCTCTGCTTTAGTTCTTTCTCTGACATGGAGGGACAGAGGGCACATGCTAAAATGAAACTTGTCCCTCTTTTTCATTTTAATAATTCTTTTTGTGATTTGACTCTTAAAAAAGACCTTCTCTAGAAGTCACTTTCTTGGCACAGCTGTATATTTTTAAAGTATTAATAGAAATGTATATATTTTTAGGTTCTTATAGTTTGAGTATATTTTCTAAAGGTGTCCCAGGCACCTTGGAAATAAGGGGTCTTTTTGTTAAATTAGTAAATCTAGCAAAAAAAAAATAATCTTCTCATTTCAATTTAGTTCAGAACAAAAAGTCACAGGTTGTGATCTTCACTGCCCATCTTCCCCCACATACTCATAAACTGATTTGGTGTTTAATTTTTGATCTAGGAACGAATAATTCATTTTTATCTTCATTTAATTTTAATAGTCAAGGAGTAGTCTATAGAGATTGAATAAATTTAATCCTTCTGCAATTAGTGTCAAATTAATTCATTCTGGATGTGGATAACTAAAGAAATACAGACCATCCCACACACTGACAGAAACCTTTATCAGGTTTAATGTTTCATGTAAATGATCCTACTTGAAAGGAAGCTTGTCTTGTTTCTCTCTCCTCCCTTTCTGTCCTTGTTAATTGTTTGTTTTTAAACCTGAACTTTCCCTCAGCTTCTCAGAGAACTGTAGTCTTCACTGGATCAATTGCATGATCCCGTAATGATAATATTCTGCCACCGATTCGTTTCTTTTGGGTGGAGGAATTAAATTTTTTCCCCTAATACATTTTGCAACCACATAACTTCTGTGGAATGCTCCAGTGAGGGGGATATGGTCAGACCTCACAAGGATGGTCTGGATATGTTCTCTGTGCGATAAGGGGATAGGATTATTTTAAGTAACCAGTGGCTTCACACCACACGATCCCTCTGGATCATCTCAGATTTGGCACCCAGAGATGCCTGTTCTGAGCAGGAATGTTGTCCTTTCCATGGAGAAGCCCAGACACAAAAAGCTACCAAGCACATCAGCATCCAAAACATCTTAAATACCCTTCTTTCTTTCTTGCCTTTAAAATCAACATTTGAGTTTATGTGACTGACATCTATACAGTTTATACGAGTGACATCTATATAGGCTTTGTATAAATGTGTACAAATATAATTAACCATCTTAATACATGAAGAATATAACAATCTAATATACCTCCTTTAATTTCCAGTGGAGCTATAAAAGCATACAGGCTATTACTAAACATGACTCATCAGGATTTTTAAAAAAAGATAATTTAGTTATCTCTTGTCAAGTCACTATTTAATGTTACTTTCTCTATTTGCTGTGATAAGCATTAAAATCTGTATATTGGTTGATAAATCATTGTTTAGGAGTGTCTAAAGGGTTCAGTAAATTGTATGAAATTGCCATAGTGTAATAAATGGTTATTTGATAATGAATGAAATTGTTTGAAAATACTGTTAAAATGTCAAGTTTAAACATATAGATCATCACTCAAAAGGAAGGCAAACATGGAAACCACAGTGACATCATAAATATACGGCAATAAACACATTTATTTATATCGGGCAAGTTGTAGGTACTTTGTATAAATGTGTACAAATTGATATATGAAGTTAATTTCAATCTGTAAAAGTAATTGCATTGGTTTAACTTATTTAACTCTCCTTACAATAATATTTATTGCAGAAAAAGAAGGTAAAGAAATAAATGATGATAAATAGATAAAATACATAGGAAATGGGAATTGTTTTACAACTTAATTACACTGTCACATAAAATTATCACACAAATACACCAACCCGACAGCAGAAATACATTAAAACCCTATTATCCAATGCAGAGAACAGTTTTTTGTTGGCCTTTATTTCATTTGCACATTTAAAATAATTTTTATTTTTTTCTACCGGCATAATAAAATGCAAAACAACGTTGAAAGCAAAATGAGTAAGTCAGGAACAAAATGTTTATAAAAGAAATGTTCTGTTTCATACAATAGTGTGGAAGATTGACATAAAATCTAAGAAAAGGCAGCAAAAGCATTCCCAGTTCCCCCACAATAACTATATTGAAGAAATGTAAATTCAGGAACTCAATAGAAAATGAAATTAATTTTGTTTTGAAAGAGTTTAGTTTTTAAAGTAAAATTTTTAAAGTAATCTCTGTCCACACTGTGGGGCTCAAATTCATAACCCAAAGATGAAGAGTCACAGCCCTACCAACTGAGCCAGTCAGGTGCTCCTTTAGCTAATGGACTGGTGAGACTTGCGCAGAAGTCATAAGATGTGCACATAACTTAGTAGCTGTACATCTTTAAATGGCAACACATTTCAATCTGGACTAAATAAATGCATATGGCAAAGATTCATTGGTTTTAAAAAGCCAACTCAAACATTTATTCCCTAACACTTCACGAATAGGTATGTGCTAGATGCTGGGGGTGCTACTTGGCTTTGTCCAGGAAAGGATGATCGTCTAATAGGAGAGACGAGACATGTTCATAAGAAATAAGGTATTTGTCAGACTTGGTTATTTATTTGCTGATCTGTATATATGGTTACTTTGCTCTAAGTCTCTCAACCATAAATTGGGACTAGAGTACAGTGTCACAAAATTTCCCAGTAAAATTCTTAAAACTTGGTATCGATTGCCATCTTGATATCTAAGCCTAAAAGTTCTGCAATGCATTTAATATCTACTCTTGTAAAATATGTAGGTTATTAGAGCAAAAATAATTTCATTTATTCTATGGGAATTCAAAATTTTTAATGAAGAGTATGCAGTTTAGTTTGAGAAAAGTGAACATGCTAATTAAACTAGTCAAAGAGAAAAAGTCATTGAGGGGATGGGTGAGGATTAAAAATAATTATAAGAATGAAAAGCTTAAAGGTTTAATGCACTTAGTAATAGAAAGTGATTCAAAAGCATATCATGCAATTTCTTTATGAGGGTCAAATATTTAACCGTGGATAATAAACTAACTTTTTAGATGATATTTAGTTTTTATGAAACAAAGCCGTATTTCTCTTTCCCTCTCATTTTTCTCAATATCCATTCAAATAGAAGGCAAATGTGTGGGTCTTTCACAGTCTAGAGGTTAAATAAGACACTGTAAACACAATGCTTGGATCATAACAAATTGAATTTATTCTTCTAATTTGTTATAAAATGCCAAATGGGGAAGCCTACGTGATGAAGGAAAAAACCAGAAGAAAGTTTTCATGGGCCAATTGATCAGACAAGGTTTATCTGAAATCAATTATGTCATTCTCTAAATTGGAAAAAAAATCTCTGATAAATTCCTAACCAAACGGCGTTTGAAACATCTCTAATACTATAGGTCTTACAAAGTCATTTTACAGTTTTGTCTGTTGATATGCATATGTATATATTTTCATTATATATATATTTATTTCTGTATATGTTCTGTTACATGCACATTTCCAGCGGGCATATTTTTTTCCTAAGTAAAACAAGCAGAGGGAATTATGGAAATACAGTTGTACCAGCATTCAAATTGTTTCAAATTTTAAAATGACAAAATAAGAATAGCCCATTTTTAGTATGCTATTTCCATTTTTATTGGTGTGAAGAGACAATTTTCAATAAGTCAAATTTAATGATGAGAAAAATATAAACGTATTTCTTATCAGAGAGAGCTGTATCTGATTTTTCTTAATGGCATGATGTATGGTACTTTAAGGGTATTCTAAATCTTAAGGGTTTCTAGGCTCATTTTGACTTCAACTGGTGAATTCATTTATAGAAGAAAAGAAGCAGACATTGAAATAGGTAAAATACAATAATAAAAGTAATTCAAACATGACAGTGGAAAATGAAGATGTTTAAAAAGAAAATTTAGAGTATCAGATATTGATGAGAATACAATCATAAAATGTTATTTCTAGAACGGTTTTCATCTTCCCATAAATTAAGTAAATTGACTCACTTCTGAATGTTAGAGTCTTCAAACTGATATGTATATACTGAAAATATGATCTTTTTTATTGGCTACTGCTACAGAAAGGGTCATAAGTAATGCCAGCCATTAGTAGAATTTAGAAGATATCATTTATTATACTTGAGAATGGCCTGTTATAGACAATCGTTATTTAAGAAAATATTGAACATGGGATGTAGTTAATTTTTAACACATTGGAAATATTGTTAATTTTAAATTCAAATTCCTATATTCTCAGAGGGACCAGTGTATAATCATTTAAAAAAATGTGAACCCCTGTCTTAAAGATAAAACTCAAGAAAGACAACCAACATAGCAAAACAGAAATGCCTGCATCTCTCTGAACATGTAAGATGCTATCATGCTAAAATAGATCTCTTTTGCTTGCATTATGTTTTTTTAAAAGATTTTATTTTTAGGTGGTCTCTACACTCACCATGAGGCCAAACTCGCATCCCTTGATCGCAGATCAAGAGTCACGTGCTCTACTGATGGAGCCAGCCAGGTGCCCCTGCTTTCATTTCTAATATCCTCTCAGCATTAATACTTTTGCTACTAGTATTATTGCTTCTTCCTGTCCCACCTTGACACCAATTTTTCATTTGACATGCGTTCCTACGCTGTGCCATTCAGGTGCCCGGAGAATTTCTGTGTGTCTGCGTACGACATTTTAAGAAGAGAATAGGGTAAATCCTTCTCTTCCTTAAGATTAGAGATGGGCCTTAGAATAATCCGCTCGCTCTGTTTATACAGAAATGACATTCAAGTCAGGTCAAATAAAAACAGGAAAGTACCAGTTGGGTCCACATTTACAACAGAAGTGTGAACATGGGAAATGCTGCCTGGACCTTCTTCCCAAGACTTGACCTGTCACAGATACCTGTGGGTGCCTACAGGCAGAGGCTCAAGATATGGGCACTAGGGATGATGTTGCCCGGGGGCCTGTGTTTGGAGTGGTTCCGAACTTTTTTGGAGCTGAAGCAGCTGTTGCTACATGGCGCCAGGGAGAGTAGAGGAGGGAGGAATGCTACCAGTTGGTGCTAAAAACAGAGAGGGAGCCTTGGTGCACATCTGCAGAAACATGCTGTCTGGACTTGGCAGGCCCTCCTTGCTTTTCTCTTTCATCAGCTTAAATGTGAGCTGTTACAACATTTTCTTCTCTTCTTTTCCTCTTTAGTACAAACATTGTTGTTGTTTTGGTCAGAGTTTTACGTACAAATATTTTTATTTAATACATATATACTTCTCACTGAAGTTGGGGAGCAGGAGTTCAGAGAAGGAGATATTACATCCCGTGCTTTGTCCCCAGCCTTCAAAAAGCTCTAAAGATCTGGATGGGGGCCTATTTCACTAGAAAGATAATGACGCTACTATGGAGTGCTTGTTGGTGTGTTATAATTTTTGTTTTCTTTTCTTCCTTAAGCCAGACTTATCAAGGGGTAATTTATATATATTAAAATTCACCCCATTTAGATGTATAGTTCTATGAATTTTGAAAAATGTATATAGACTTGTAACTACCTCCACAGCAAAGATATAGAATATTTGTATTATCCTGAGAGGTTCCCTTTTACTGGCCCTCACCCCAGCTGTTGGCCATACCCCAGCACTCATCTATTCCTTGTCACTATAGTTTTGACACTTGAGAATGTCATGTAAGTGGAATCATACAGCATGTAGTCTTTTGAGTTTGGCTTGTTTCTCTTAGCATAATGCTTTTTGAGCTCTATCCATGTTGTTGCATATATCAGTAGTCGGTTCTGTTTTATTGCTGAGTAGTCTTCCATTATATGGACATACCATAATTTACCCATCAATTGATGGATACTTGAGTTGTTTCTACTTTTTGATATTTTGAATAAAGCTGCTAGAAACATTTAAGTACAGGACTTTGTGTGTATAGATGTCTTTATTTTTTTTGGGTGGGGTGGGGGGACTTAAATACCCAAAACTGGCTTCTGGGCTGTAAGGTATGTCTATTTTTAACTGTACAAAAAATGGACCAACTATTTTCCTAAGTAGCTACATTGTTTTTCATTCCCCCTGCAATGCATGTCAGTTACAGTGGCTCTTCATTCTTCTTGGCATTTGATATTGTCAGTTTGTTCTGGTTTGAGCCAGTCTAACCATTAGTGAAGTACCTTGTAATTTAATTAAATCATTTCATATCTGTAACATTTGATCCCCCGGTTCAATTCAGTGAAGTTTAAATGATTCTGTCCACAAGGAGTTTGTCTTTTGGTTGAGAAGCTAATACAAACACACACAAAATCCAATGGAATATTTCAACAGTTGTCCAATATAGTAGCAAGAAGCTCTCAGAAGAAAGTTCATGATTGGTTTCCAATGAGTTGTTCAGTTGACCACTGCTACCGCAGTTAACTATCTCTGAATGTTTTTGTGGACACCAAGTCTAACGGATTCTTCCTTAACAATCTTTTACCAGTTTTTTTCCTCCTGATTTTAACTGTCAACACTTTAGTTCAGGCCTTTATCATCTCATCCTAGATTAGTATAGCAATTTCTAACTGGTCTTGTGCCCTCTAGATTTCTTTCTACTACAGTCAGACCTAAACATAGTCATTTAAATTAATTACCTAAAGGGGCACCTGGGTGGCTTAGTCAGTTAAGCGTCCGACTTTCGCTTAGGTCATGATCTCGCGGTTCGTGGGTTCGAGCCCTGCATCGGGCTCTCTGCTGACTGCCAGCTCAGAGCCTGCAGCCTGTTTCAGAGTCTGTGACTCCCTCTCTCTCTGACCCTCCCCTGCTCACGCTGTCTCTCTCTCTCTCTCCTAGAAATAAATAAAACATTAAAAAAAAAATAAAAATAAATTAATTACCTAAAACAGTATTCTGTTGTTGCATAACAAATTACCACAAATGTAGCGGCTTAAAACAATGCTTTTATTTGTCCACAGTTCTACAGGTCAGAAGTCTAGACACAGTATGACTGGGCTCTCTGCTTACTGTCTCACAAAGCTAAAACCAAAGTGTTGGCTGAGCTGCTATCTCATCTGGACCTGGGGCCCTCTTCTGAGCTTACGTGGCAGAGTTCAATTCCCTGTGGTGGGAGGACTCTGGTTCGCATTTCTTACTGGCTGTCAACTGGGAGATATTCTCATTCCCACCTTGACAGGTGGCCTTTTTATCTTCAAACACAGTGACAGAAAGTCTCCCTCTCATCAAATCCTTTTCATGCCTCCAATCTTTTTCTTTCTTTCTTTCTTTCTTGCTTGCTTGCTTGCTTGCTTGCTTGCTTTCTTGCTTGCTTTCTAATGTTTTATTTATTTCTAGGAGAGAGAGACAGGGTGAGCAGGGGAGGGTCAGAGAGAGAGGGAGTCACAGACTCTGAAACAGGCTACAGGCTCTGAGCTGGCAGTCAGCACAGAGCCAGACGCGGGGCTCGAACCCACGAACCACGAGATCATGACCTAAGCGAAAGTCGGACGCTTAACTGACTAAGCCACCCAGGCGCCCCTCCAATCTTTCTTTCTAAGCAGAGCCTAATTCCATTTAAGGGTTTACCAGATTAGGTCATGTCCACCCAGGATAATTTACTTTTCTTAGAGTGAACTATTCCATAAAACAGAACCTATTTATGACTATGATGTCCCATCCACACTCAAGTGTAGGAATTAGACAAGGTATATACAGCAGAGAGGGAGAATGTCAATAAATTACAAGGCAATATTGGATCAGATCTAGGTCAAGAAATTATGTCTGTGTCCTTTCTCCTCCCTAGAGTCTCATTTCCCCATAAATTTTATCCCTGGGCCCAAGCGTCCTTGAGCTTGAGTGGAGGAGGTCCACCCCAGTCATGGTTTTAAACAGTGAGAAAGGTTCTAGTCCCTCACCTCTTCTCAGGTACTTTACTCTTGTATTCTACAGAAGCCAAACTACTGACCTCCTGAAATGCTTCCAGACCCAGAGTGCACGCCACTTTGGGCTCTAGTCATTGCACAGTTTTGAGCAGATTAACATGATATGATACACATTCTAGAAAGTTATTCTGGCTGCTGCCTTGAGAATAGGCTTTGGTGATCAGTGGTGCAGTTGAGGGAGCCAGAGCGGAGGCAAGGAGATCAGTGAGGGGGTTGCTGTACTGATCCAAGTCAGAGATGATGGTGCTTTAGACAGACATGAAGAAAAAAATCAAGATGGCTGCTGTGAGCACCTGGGTAGATGGGGTGCTACATCTTTTCCCCAACAAGTGAGGTGGTTGCCCAAACCTAGGTGATTATTAGGGTTTGTTGCAGGCTCCTTGAATACAGATGTGAAGCAAGCAGGTAGAGGCAATTTGGCCTCCAGCATTAAGGTTAGAGGTCTATTGGACCAAAGGATTCAGAGGACCTGAAAAAGGATGGGACCTCTAAAATTGGAATGGATCATCTTGGGGTCCGAGTGATAAAGTGCCCCCCTGGCATTGATAGTTGAGGACTGATTTAATCTAGACCCAGCAAAAGCTTCGGTTTCTGAACGTTCACTGCCATGTGCTTGCCTGCATCAGTCTACGCCCAGCACTTCCGGGGTGGGGCTCTTTCCTGTGTGATAGCCCTGGCTTGATCCTGTTACCTTGGCAGTTAGCCTTGGCATCCACACTGCCCATGAGAAATCAAAGGATAATTCAGATTCATAACCAAAGTATCATTTAGGGCATGTCTCTGTGCGTAGACAGTGAAATCAAATGCTGAGGTAATTATGAGAATTATTCAGGCAAAGACATTTCTTCTTCCCTTATATGGATATTTCATTAAAAATTTCTAGGCCTGTCATTAACTAGCTCATTACTTTAATTAACCACTTCATTATGTAAGTGTAGACACAGCCTTAAAATTATTTGTACTGTTTTTTCCTGTGTGTAAATAACGGCGAAGTAAAAATATTAATTTATGAATGTAATTGTGTAGGTGATCACTCCACATTTACTCAGCACTAGCAATTAGTGCATGCAAATCAGCTAAGACAAAAGTCTCTCTGATCCTGTTCAGAATACAGGAAGAGTTAATTTGCAAGAATGCCTGCTTCTGGCCCATCTGATTCTCAAAAGTCACGTTCTTGCCTCTGAAAATCAGAAACTGACCACATTTGTTGTGTGCTTTCTGATCACTGTTAATGCCCTTGCAAACACAGGAAATAAAATGCTAACAAATCATCATCCATTACCTAATTATATTTACCTAGACAGATAAAGCTGGGGGGGGGGAGGAAAAGTGGATCATATTTTTTTTAAAGAAAAGGCATTTCTCATTTGGCAAACAAAGATGAAATTTCTGACTTAATTATTCCTATTAGTGCCATACACAGAGCCTTTCCTGTTAAACATATCCAAGTCCTGAGATTTTTCTCCCAAAGAGGTGTAAAATGTGTGTGGATTCCCAATTAAATCAGTTCCTCCTCCAGTGGGTACAGTGCTAATGGGATTTAAATGTTCTTGAGGCTTCACTAGGGCACATATCAGGAAAATTATGATGTGGATGGATTATCACTCCTTCAGCAACACAAACATCAACTAATAGAGAACAGTACGATGCTTTTGACATCCTGCATTGTGGAAGCCACTTGAATTAGTCATTTTCATTAAGTCATGCTCGTGGATGAATAGCAGTTGAGTTGTCTTGATCGTTGGACAATATTTGGACCTTTATTTCTAGGTTATTTATTTAAAAATATACTATGCTGAAGTTTTATGAGATAAACCAACAGGTCTGTGTAAACTGAGCTACATACCCTTGGCCACTGTAACCACATATATCATTAACTCTTTGTGTGCCATGGGAAGCACTCAGGCAGTCCCCCTAAGTTGAGAGCTACCTTCAACAGGCATGAACTGCAGTGGCTTCCAGGAGGTGAAGGCAGGTATCCACTCATTCAATCAGGGGCCCAAGGTTTCAATTTTTATGCTCCCGTTTGCTGCAATTCCTGGGCATCTCCACCAGAGGGAGCAAGGTAAATGTTTGGAGAAAAAAGCAAGTAGCCTTAAGCCTTACATCATTACCACTCAAGAAGGTGATAGATAACTTTTCTATCAGAGGCTAATATCTAAGTGCCAGCCACATGCTAGGTATTTTACAGCTTATTTTGTTATTTTTAATCTCTCCAGTTTCAATTATATTATTTATTTTTAAATAAAAAGTATATTCATAAGTTTCAAAATTTTCACAGTACAGGAGTATACAGTGAAAACTCTCCCCGCTACATTTGTCCCCTAGCCTCTTAGCTACCCTCCCACATGCGACTAATGTTACCAGCTTTTTTGTGATGTGTCATTTCACAGGTATTTAATGGTTCCAGTTTCTTTAGAGCTAATTTATGCATATAAATGTAAATGAATACTTTCTTTCCTACCCTTTTAAAGAAAGATGTTAGTATACTACACACAGAGTTCTGCACTAAATATCTTAGAGATTTTTCCTCATCAATACAAAAAAGATCTCCAATCTGTTTTATGTCATTGTACACATGTACTGTAATTTATCCTATCAGTTCCTTATTGAGGGACATTTAGGTTATTTAAAAACTTTTGTAATTATAAACAATGCTACAATGACTAAACCTATAACATTATTTCTTAAGAATGCAAGTTTACAGGGATGTCCAGATGGCTCAGTTGGTAAGCATCCAACTTTGGCTCAGGTCATGATCTTACTGTTCGTGAATTTGAGCTCCCTGTCAGGTTCTTTGCTGTCAGCACAGAGCCCACCTTGGATCCTCTGTCCCCCCCCCGCTCCACGCCCCTCCCCTGTTCTCTTTCTCAAAAATAAACATTCATTTAAAAAATGTTTTTAAGATGCAACTTTACCTGTAGGATAAATTCTGAGAACTGGAGTACCTGGGTCAAAGAGTCTATGTACATATAGGTTATTTCTGATCCTGGCACCATTTTACACACAAGGGCTCAGAGACGTGGAGTAACTCACTCAAGCACACACAGTTGTTAAACACTGAAGTCAGGACTCAAACATAACTTATGCTTTTTCTAAATCTCCACATTGCTCTTTTACTGGCCAGTAAAGTTTTTCCTTAAAAACAAATAATGAGTATTTAATATGTATAATGTGTGGGGTAAAGTGTTTTATAGGATTCAAAGGAGTGAGGTCACTGTCCTCAGGAAGTTTGCAATTGAGCAGTTTTAGTAAAACATTGAAAGGAAGGAAGTGGATGAAGCTATATATATACTCCCATCCCCACACCATACATGTGTGTGTGTATATATATATATATGTTTCATATATGTTTATATATGTATATATAAACATATATACATATATGTTTGCACATACGTAAACACATACACACGTATATAAATTAAAGACAAAAAATGGAGGGGTACCTGGGGGGCTCAGTCAGTTGAGTTGGTCATGATCTCCCGGTTTGTGAGTTCAAGCCCCACATCAGACTCAGGCTTATTGCTGTCAGCCTGTCAGTGCAAAGCCTGCTTTCAGATCTTCTGTCCCCCTCTCTCTGCCCCTCCCCCGCCAGCACTCTCTCAAAAATAAATACTAAAAAAAAAAAAAATAAAGACAAACAATGGATAGGAATATTTAAATGAAAGAAATTATTTAATGAAAAAATGCATATTAAACTAGTTTTTAATAATTTAAAAAGAATACAATGGTATTACAGGGATAAGCATTGAAAAGAAAATGAACATTCCTAATTCTATTACCCAGAGATAACTACTATTAATTTTGGGTACATATCCTTCCATTGTTCTTTTTTTTTTTTTTTTAATTTTTTTTTTTAATGTTTTATTTTTTTCTAGGAGAGAGAGAGAGACAGCGTGAGCAGGGGAGGGTCAGAGAGGGAGGGAGTCACAGACTCTGAAACAGGCTCCAGGCTCTGAGCTGGCAGTCAGCACAGAGCCCGACGCGGGGCTCGAACCCACGAACCGCGAGATCATGACCTAAGCGAAAGTCGGACGCTTAACCGACTAAGCCACCCAGGCGCCCCACCTTCCATTGTTCTTATTTACAAAATAGGATCTTATTTTAAATATTGCTTTATAATCTATTTTTTCTCATAATATTATTTAATAACTATCTTCTCAGATGATTAAATATTTTGCCTTAGCATCATTTTCATAGCTTCAGGGTTCCTATTATATAAAATATAATTTAACTAAATCCCTCATTGTCAGAAAATGCTGTTCTCATGCCTCTCCCCACTTTAAGTATGATACACAATACTGTAATGAATATTTTTGGACTGGGTTTCATTTTATTTTTTGCAATCTATTACACAGCACTCTACCCACCCCCCCTTCAGTGCCCTTCAGTCTCTGGATCACCCTTTTGGGAGAATTCAACATTGCCGTTGTCTTCACGAGGGCACTGCTCACTCTCTCCTCCTGGAGTTCATTTCTGCGCATGAACAGAAATTAATGGGGACTGGTTGTTCCTCAACTCACTTTGTGGTAGTGCCATGGTGTGCTTAACCAATCAGACATCTGCTCCCAGGGCTTTGGATCTTGATACAGTGGAGGCACAAAGGGAACCTTGGAGGTCAAGGTCATTCTTACGGGGGTGGTGGTGAAGGGCCACTGCTCTTGTGGGGTGGCCTTGGTTTATCTGGCCCCTTATACTCTAGTTTTCAAACATGATTCTCTAGCCTTCTGTTGACTTAGTGGGCCCCCAAGATCCTTGCAAAATGGTCTCTCTTTGCTTTAGATAGCCAGCATTGGTCTTGATTGCTCACAACTAAAAACCCTCATGAATGCAATGGTAATTGTGAGCCTGATCCATGATTATTTTTTTAGGTAAAGTAATCATTTATGAAAGAAGGGAAAGGAAGATTGCTTTATATGACAAAATTCTCTCACGTATTTTAGAAAATCATGGATAAAGTAAGGTACACCTGAATAATTAAAAAATTGTTTACTGACTTGTCAATAATCTTTTGGCATCTTATTAACACAGAAAGCTGCATATTTGTTAAGAAGGCTCTTTGAAGGGTGTCTGGGTGGCTCAGTCAGTTAAGTGTCTGACTCTTGATCTCAGCTCACGCCTTGATCTCATGGTTGTGAATTCAAGGCCCATGTTGGGCTCCATGCTGTGGATAAAGCCTACTTAAAAAAAAAAAAAAAAAGAGGTGTGGCTGGGTGGCTCAGTCGGTTAGGCACCTGACTTCAGCTCAGGTCATGACCTCACGGTTCTTGGGTTCAAACCCCGCATTGGGCTCTGTGCTGTCCGTGCAGAGCCCCTTTGGATCCTCTGTCTCCCTCTCTGCGTCTCCCCTGCTAGCACTCTCTCTCTCTCAGAAATAAAAGTAAACATTTAGAAAAGAAAAAGAAAGCCTTTTGATACTTGTGAGGTGATAATTATATAAAAAGTTAGTTGTATCTAGTTTTAAGCAAATTCAATATGCACAAATTTAGATCTATTATTCATATAAATAGGGAGGGAAGAGGGGCTCATTAGAAGAGTGAAATACAAAACCTAGAGTTTGTCACCTCCTAGCACTGTTACCTTGGGCAAGTCGCTTGACCTCACTGAATTGCTTCTTGATGAGCAAATTTGGGGTGGAACGATCCCTACATCACAATGCTGCTTCTTAGAGTCTAAATGTCAGGACACATGAAATGCATGTGCAAGTATGTTATCATCTGTAAAATGTTAAGTAACATTTATTTTATAATTGCAGGAAAGCAGAATTTCTGGTCTTTTTAGAGCCTGTTCATTATTTTACACCAGCCATGTTTACATCAAACTACCCTTATTCAAGTTGATTCCATTTACAAAAATTCAGCTTACCTAATTAATTTCTAAAAGCTATTTCTGGGGTGTCTGGGTGACTCAGTTGGTTAAGTGTCCAACTCTTGATTGCAGCTCACGTTATGATCTCCCTGTCATGAGGCTGATCCCCATGTTGGGCTCCATGCTGGGTGTAGAGCCTGCTTAAGATTCTCTGCTCCCCCCTGTGTTCCTCCCTTGCTTGTGGGTTCTCTCAAAAAAAAAAAAAAAAAAAAAAGCAAAATAAAAGAATAAAAGCTATTTCCTTTTCCTTCCTTCTTTAATCTTTCCATTCATATATGGTATCTAGGACATAAAAGTGAAAATAAAGGTGATAGTTATTTATAGTTCAATTAAAACAACTTGACTCAATACTTCTTCTAAAAACCTATATTGTAGATTGAAAACTGAAGAATTTAATCAATTACTTAGTTTCCACAGTGCCCTGCCATTGTGTTTTATAACTGGTTCTCCTGATATGACATGAGTTCTTGAAGTCAGTGATCTGGGGCTATACTCTACCAGTTGCCTTATAGAAAAATAATTGGGGAATGATAAAGAAGTGTCTCTCAGAGGGCATCAGTCCACAGAAGCAGATCACTCACTGGAGAGAAGGTAGCATCTACCGTTATCCCTTCATATCATCTTGAGGGCCATGTGGAAGCCAGGGAAGTCCTGGGGGCACTGTTCTAAGATGATGAACATGGACAGCACAGGGGGTGAGGATGCAGGTCTTGAGGTCAGGAAAAGTGTAATTTTCTCATATTTATTTTTATTGTTATCCTTGTAGTGTTACAGTTTGTCTGTTGAATTGATTTCTTTCCTGTTCATGTGATAGGCTGGATTCTTGTCATGTCTTCCTCTGATCTTATTCTGGTCTCCTAATTGGCCTTGCTGCTCCCATCTCTCCACCCTTTCAATTCATTTTTTTTTTAACGTTTATTTATTTTTTTGAGAGAGAGACACACAGCATGAGTGAGGGAGAGGCAGAGAGAGAGAGAAGGAGTCACACAATCTGAAACAGGTTCCAAGCTCTGAGCTGTCAGTATAGAGCCTGATGTGGGGCTCGAACACATGAACCGTGAGATCATGACCTGAGCCTCAGCCGGCTGCTCAACCAACTGAGCTGCCCAGGCACCTCATCAATTCAGCTTTTACATAGCTGCCATACACAGGGGATAGAATGTCAGTATTTATTAAGTACAGCATGTCATTACTAACATTTGTTTATTGACTTATCTCCTATCCTCCCTAGAACATCAGCAGGGACTTGGTATTGCATATTTCTGTATCTCTAACCTCTAGTACAGTGCAGGGGCTCAGTAAACATTTGTTGAATGAATGAATGAATCAGTGAGTGAGTGAACAACTTTCTGTGGGATGATCATTCCTTCTGTCCATCATCTATGGAAATCATACTTGTTCTTCAAGGCATAGCTGACCTTCTCTAACTGCCCCACTCTCCCCGTCCTTTTATTCATGTCATAACATGTATCAGATTCTTCTTTATATTAAATTACATTCATACCCCACTGCTTTGTAATTACCTCAAAAGCAGACTCTGTGTTCTGCTCACCTCTGGATCCTCTACAATGTCTAGCACATTACAGATGGGAGTAATCAATTAGCATTAACCTGGTGAGTACTCTTAGCAGGTGACCCTCTATGATCATCCTAACTGGTCAATTCCAGTGACCTAATTTAAACTGGCAGAGATTTCAGTCGACACGCATAGTGAGCATTTACATCATACAGTTATAATCTATGGGGGTACAGAAGGAATCCAAGCCATGCGGTTGGTCCTGTAAGGGGCTTACTGCTTAATTAGGAATATAAGGTGATTTCTATTGACCACAGCATTGGAGCCACTTTAGGATTCTTGTTAAAAATGTCTGTGCCTGACAGAAGACCTCCCGAATCAGAAATTCTAAAGAAGTGGCTGAAAATGTGCATAAAATCTTCATAGGCTCCCCAGATAATTTACATTCTCAGCAAACTTTGAACTAATGAAGGCCCCAGTTGGCTTCATTCCTCCTTTCATTGCCAAATGATGCACTTGATTCCTTTTTTTTAAATTTTTTTTAATGTTTTATTTATTTCTAGGAGAGAGAGAGAGACAGCGTGAACAGGGGAGGGTCAGAGAGAGAGGGAGTCACAGACTCTGAAACAGGCTCCAGGCTCTGAGCTGGCAGTCAGCACAGAGCCCGACGCGGGGCTCGAA
Source organism: Hyaena hyaena (assembly GCF_003009895.1). Lineage (NCBI taxonomy): Eukaryota > Metazoa > Chordata > Mammalia > Carnivora > Hyaenidae > Hyaena > Hyaena hyaena. The sequence goes on from NW_024080681.1 coordinate 3,141,122, forward strand.
CCCACGAACCGCGAGATCATGACCTAAGCGAAAGTCGGATGCTTAACCGACTAAGCCACTCGGGCGCCCCTGATGCACTTGATTCCTAATCATAGATGCAGTTGGCCCCCAGTTCCTAATAATAATACTAGGTTCCAGATCAACATGCAATGGCTTAGTATCAAATCACCTCTGCTACAAGTCTGGCATCTCATTCATTCAGTCATCAAAATTCATTCATTCATTTATCTCAAAATTTGCTTAGAACCTGCTGGATTTATCGTATTACCCCTCAGGCTTAGGTCTTATTTGTAGATTTCCACCTTGGCCCTGATTCCCAAGTCCTCATCTCTTAACTTCCTATTAGAGAAGTTTCCCTTTGGACTAAAGTCTCATCCCGTCATTGGTCTTTCTCCCCTCAGACACTGGCACTCTGTTCTGAGCTGTAGGTTAGAGGCTGAGGCCCAGCTATTTGTTGACAGCATTTCCAGAGACTGAATGCTTATCTGTGTAGTCTCTGGCTTTCTGGAGTGCCAGATCTAGGGCCTCCCTATTGTCCAAGCTCATTTTAAGTAAATGGACACAACCTTTATATGGAGAGTAGGCTTGAAAGATACATGAATGAGTGGCTTTTCTAACTATAAAGTGTTATACAAGTACTAGCTATTATCATAAAAATAGGAGTCAGCTATAAATGCAGGATGTTACCAGCACAGCAGTACTGGAATACACCTGTCTCTGGTCAGCCCACTGAAAACACAAGAGAACACTAACACACATCCTCCTCAGGGTGCCTGGGTGGCTCAGTCGGTTAAGCGTCCAACTTCGGGTCAGGTCATGATCTCACGGTTCGTGGGTTTGAGCCCCGTGTCAGGCTCTGTGCTGACAGCTAGCTCAGAGCCTGGAGCCTGCTTCGGACTCTGTGTTTCTCCCTCTCTCCGACCCTCTTCTGCTCATGCTGTCTCTCTCTCTCAGAAATAAAAACATTTTTAAAAAAATTAAAAAAAAAAATCCTCCTCATGGCTGTGAAGTTAAATAAAAACAAGGTCTCATAAGTGCCCCATATTCAGAAGCACATGAATTACAACTGACAGGTTTACTTAATGTCTACTTGAAGCTATATACAATGTCCAAGTATTTTTTAAAAAGTAAAGAAAAGAAAAAGCAAGACTTTGGCCAGAAAACACATAGGGTAGTAGACATTACTGGTTGTCTACTCAACAGCCATTCCATATTCTCGCATTTCTTTCTTGCTGGTGAAGCTGATTCTCATTTCAGAGGCTAAAATGTCAGAAAGGTACTTTGCCAGGTTCCTCACAGCCAGGGCATTGGCATGTGATCCAGTAAGTCTTTGCCAATGGACCCGAGCAGAAAGTCTGCTGGTGAAGTTCTGTGAAGTGGTTTTCCCGATGAGAAGGAAAACACTGCCCTTTCTGCTTTCAGACATAGTTGCTAACTTGATGTGTGGGGTAGCAGGAGCCTCCTTGATACAATGGGGAGATAAGCCTGAGGATGACAGACAATACACGGAATATCACTGAGCATTAAGACAGAAAGAGCCTGGCTCAACTGATGTCACTGCCGGGTTATTGAATTAACATTGCCTGCAGCCTCCCTGAAGTTATTACCTTAGTAAATGATCTTTGCTTCTGCCATTTTCAGTTAGGTTTTTGTATTTGTATCTAAAATAATTCTAAACTTAAACACAATCTTTAAATTAACTATCTGATTTGTTACTATCCTGAGTCTTTGTAAGATCAATTTTATTCACCTTGCATCTTTCTCTGATTGAGACTTTGGGTCTGAGGAGTAGCCACAATAAAAGTGTTGTTGGGGTATGAGCTTATATACATTATATGATTTATTTTTTATTTAAAATTTTTTAATGTTTTATTTATTTCTGAGAGAGAAAGAGAGACAGCATAAGCAGAGGAGGGTGAGAGAGAGAGGGAGACACAGAATCCGAAGCAGTCTCCAGGCTCTGAGCTAGCTGTCAGCACAGAGCCCGACGTGGGGCTGGAACCCAAGGACAGTGAGATCATGACCTGAGCCGAAGTTGGACACTTAGACTGAGCCACCCAGGTGCCTCTATTTTTTATTTTAGAGGTGGAGAGAGGCAGAGGGAGACGGATATAGAGAGAATCCCAAGCAGGCTCCATGCTCAGCACAGAGCCTGACATAGGGTTTGATCTCACAATACTGAGATCATGACCTGAGCTGAAATCAAGAGTTGGATGCTCAACCAACTGAGCCACCCAGGTGCCCTTAATTTAATTTTTATAAGCCAAATTCAAATGAATCTGCCACTGCACAAAGTACTATTGATTCTGAGTTATAGATCTGGTAAGTGAGGTAGTGTGTGGCATAGAGAGACCTATCCACGGAGGGGTGTTAAAATTAATATTAGAATTTTGAATCTCTAACTTGGTCTTGCAAGTTAATTTTATAATTAAAATTTCTGGATTCATGATATAACATTCTGACTTTGAGAGTTAAAAAAAAACCTGCCAAACCACAAAAAACTCTTAAATACAGAGAATAAACTGAGGGTGGATGGGGGTTGGGGGAGAGGGGAAAATGGGTGATGGGCATTGAGGAGGGCACTTGTTGGATGAGCACTGGGTGTTGTACGTAAGCCAATTTGACAATAAATTACATTTCTAAAAAAGGAATCATCCTCACCACTCCCCAAATAAAATAATAAAAAAATAAAAGAAATAAAAATACCTGCCAAAATACTATGACATGATTAAAAATATCCTTTTCGCTGAAAGCAGCTGGGAATTCCTGTTTCAGTGGATTGGAGGTGCATGTGTGGATCCAGGTATGAACAGATGACAAAGGCCTGCTATTCATTTTCTTTTCAGCTCAACTGGCCCAGGGGATGTTTTCATGCAAAAAAAGTGTACTCAGTGTATATTTTCAGTGCCATGTCCTATACATTAGGTGAACATTGACCATAAGTGCAAATTTACTCACTGGAATCTAATGAAGAATTTAATTTTATGGATATAATTTGAAATTCATTTTTTTTGGTTTAATGTTTTTTTTTTAATAGTTTATTGTCAAATTAGTTTCCACATAACACCCAGTGCTCATTCCCACACGTGTCCTCCTCCATGCCCATCCCTCCCTCCCCCCCACATCCATCAGTCCTCAGTTTTTGTCAGCATTCAAGAGTCTCTCATGGTTTGCCTCTCTCCCTTTCCCCCACCATTTCCCCCCTTCTTCTCGCCCTCGTTCCTCAGTTAAGTTCCTCCTAATCCTCCTATACGTGCAAACATATGATATTTGTCCTTCTCTGCCTGACTTATTTCGCTCAGCATAACACCCTCAAGGTCCATCCATGTTGCTACCCATGGCCAGATTTCATTGTTTCTCATTGCCATGGAGTATTCCATGGTGTAGATA